>NW_006400227.1:702474-732419 GCF_000299155.1 Elephantulus edwardii | reverse complement strand
TCTCTATTTGCAACTTTTTGAGAAAGCGCCATACTGCTTTCCACAGGGGTTGCACCATTTTACACTCCCACCAGCATTTTGACTTAAGGTATAATACGCCACCAGAGCTCCCTTTTGATACTCAGTTATGTGCTATACAAGGGTAATATGGTGGTTTAGTGGTAAGGATTTGTCCTGTCAACTCAAAGGCACAAGGATTGAATCAACCAGTTGCTCCAAGGCAGAAACATTGACAATTTCCTCCAATGTGATTTACCACTTCTGAAACCCCCCTGGGAGGGTCAACCATGAGTCAGTTTTGACTTAATGTTGTGTAACAACAGAAACAACATGTAGAGTATATTTAGGAGATTTAATTTATGTATAATTATAATTACTGTTGTTGTGTACCATAGAGTCAGAATCGCCCCATAGCTGAACCTGCAACTGGTTTTCAGAGGCAGTTAATCACACAGGAGGAGATTGCCCATCCTTCTCCTGTGGAGCAGTTAGTGGCTTCAAACCTTGTGCCTTCAGGTTTGCAGTGCAGCTTCTTGCCACTAGGCCACCAGGTAGTTATTTTATTAATAAAATTGTTATCCTTAGAGTGCACAGAATCACTGTACCAAAAAGAATTGGCTTACACAGAAGAATTTCATGAAACAATGTAGGAGCAAGAGCCTGTGGTAATGAAGGAAAAAGTTCAAGCTGCTCTGAAAGAATTGGCAAAATACAAGGCCCCAGGTATTCATGGCATACCAATTGACATATTTCAACAAACAGACTCTGTTCTGGATGTGCTTATGAAGTTGTGCCAAGAAATCTGGAGGATAGCCACCTGACCAACTGATTGGAAGAAATCCTTACTTGTTCCCATTCCAAAGAAAGGTGATCTGACAGACTGTGGAAATTATTGAGCGATATAATTAATACCACATGCAAGCAAGATTTTGCTGAAGATTATCCAAAAATGCCTGGAATAACACATCATCAAAGATAGGACACAATGGGTGCACAGTACCTTCTTAATTTTATTTTATTCCTTTTTAATTGTGATTTCAACAAAAGTTTACAGAAAAGTCAGCTTTTCATTCACTTATTTTTGAACATTTTCCTCTCTACCCTATCCCAGTTAACTTAAAAAGAATCATTCATTGTGGCATCATTTCCTCCCTCCCCTCCTCCCCCAGTCCACTTTGGTATACACCTCTTATTCTGGACTGTTGTCATACATTCCTTAATCATATATTCTTCTTAAACAGTTCTTTCCTCCATTTGTTTCAATGTAGTATTCACTATTTATTTCCTTTTTTTCTTAGTTTCTCCCTAACTCCCCCATGTCAGTCCTTTTATATAAGAGTGGTGTTAGTAGTATTTGTCCTTTTGTGACTGAGATATTTCACTCTACATAACATCCTCCAGGTTCACCCATGTTGTATAATATTTCATGAGTTCCTTGATTTTCAGTGCTGTGTAATTTTACATTAGGTGAATATATCATAGTTTTTCTATTCATTCATTTTTTGATAGGCACTTGAATTGCTTCCATCTCTTCACTATTGTGAATAAGGCAGCAATAAGCATAGGTGTGCATATATTTGTTTGGTGATCGCTCTGGTTTCTTTAAGGTATATTCCCAGTAGTGGAATTAGGTCAAATGATGTTTCTATTTTCAACTTTCTGAAAAAGTGCCAGGCCATCTTCCATAGTGTTTGTGCCATTTTACATTCCCACCAGCAGTAAATAAAAGTTCCTTCCAATCTCTCGACAACCCTGACAGCAATTGTTGTTTACTGCCCTATTGAACTTTGTTATTGTTGCATGAATGAGATGGTATCTCAGAGTTGTTTTGATTTACATCAGGACATCACAAGATGGATTGTACTAGGAAAATCTGCTAAGGGGCCTCTCCAGAATACTGGAAAGCAATGATGTCAGATTGATGTGTGTCTGATCCAGGTTGTAGTTTCTTCAATTACTTGTTTTGTACCAGAGACGTGGACAATGACTAAAGATGACAGAAGAAGAACTGATGCCTTTGAGTTGTGGTGCTGGAGAAGAGTCTTAAACATACCATGGACTGCGAAGAAAACAAGTAGGTCTGTCTTGGAGAGGATGAAACCAAGTTTCTCCTTGGAAGCTAAGATTTTGAAGATCCATTTCACATAGTGTTGGCATGTGACCAGGAGGAACCAGTCCTTGGAGAAGGACATCACGCTTGGAAGAGTGAAGGGACAGTGCAGAAGAGGATGACCCCAGATGAGGTGGATTGATACAGTAACTGAGGCAATGGGGATAGGAGTGTCATAGTCAATGAGACTGGCTAAGGACAGAGAAGGCTTCAGAGCTGTTGTACATAGGGTTGCTATGAGTCACAGGCAATGCAACAACAGCACATAACAATAATAATAATAGCTAGGGATTTTGAACATGTCTTCATGTGTCTGTTCGCCATCTGAATGTCCACTTTGATGAAGTGCCTATTCACATCCTGTGTCCATTTTGTGATTGGGTTGTTTACACTTTTCTTATTGAAGTTCTGGACTATTTTATAAATTTTAGATGTGAATTCCTTATCAGATATGTCATTGCCAAGTGTATTTTCCCAGTCTGTAGACAATCAATTACTTAGCATCTCCAATAAGTAGAAAAAGAACAGCCAAAAAACCTGACAACCTCTAAAAGAAATGAAATTATGAAATTTAAAGAAGAAAGAAATGCAACAGAAAACAGAAAAATAATGAAAACAACACAAAAATCATTATTACCAAAACCAGGAGTTGGTTCTCTGAAAAAATCAATAAAAGTGGCAAATCACTAGCAAAACAAACAAAGAAAAAGAAAGAAAAGATGTAGATAACCTGAATAAGAGATGAAAGGGGCAATGTCATGTCACAACAGTACCACATGAAATAAAAAATATTAACAGTAGAATATTATGAAAATTATGCTCAAACAAATATGAAAACCTAGAGGAATTAGACACTCTTATAAACTCACAACCTACTCAAACTGACACAGGCTAAAGCAAAACACCCACAGACTCATTACAAAAGAAGATATTGAATAGGTCATAAAACAACTTCTAACTTAAAAAAAAAAAAAAACAAAACAAAACACGACAAAAACCAGAAAATCTCTGGACCAGATGGATTTACTAGTGAATTCTATCAAACATTCAGAGAAAACCTGTCAACAATTCTATTTATAAAGTATCTCAGAAAACAGAAAAAGATGGAATACTCTCAGATTCGGCCTATAAAGCAAATATATCCTTAATACCAAAGTCAGTTAAAAAACTTCTGCCTTCTTAACTTTGAAGCATCTTTTCCCATCTCTTTTTCACAACAGCCTCCTGGTCCAGGTATGAGAACACTTAAGTGCTCTGGGGCTCTCATTTACCTCAGTGTCAGTCATAACTTGCTCTGATCCACACAGTCAAATGCCTTTGTATAGTCAATCAATCTCAAATGGACATTTTTCCGGTATTCTTTATTTTCAGTCAGGATCCATCTAACGTCAGCAATTTTATCCCTGGTACCACACCTTCTCCAAATGCTGCTTGACTCCTGGTATTCCCTATCTATGTCCCGCTATAGCCATTTATTAATGATCTTCAACAGTATTGGTTCAGCTTGGTTGTTAGAGTTATTGCTTGGAAAAGGACATCTTGGCACCGAACAATAACCTAGCCTTTTAATTTCTCCACATATTTTACTTCATTTGCTTTTTCTATGACCACATCTGTACCATGACTTTTAAAATCAAATAGACATAATGTGGATCAGAACAAGATGACAGATTAGGCAGACAGACTACCTCAGGACAGCAATGACACAAAACACCAAGTGAGTAGATACAGATTAAGAATTAGAACTCTCGAGAACTGGAGGGTCAGAACCAGGTGCGTACTGTGTGTGCACACGAGCTAGCGGCCTAGCAGTCCCTCCTCGCGCCACCTCCCGGTGCCTGTCCCTCAGCCCTGCCTGGTCCAGGCCTCCCCGTGGGATCATCGCGGCCCACCCGGGGACGATGAACGGAGGATAAATGATGCCCAAGGTAGACAGCGGTGCCTTCGTGCTGCTTTTCCTGCTAGTGCTCACCGTCACCGAGCCTCTGCGGCCAGAAATGACCGGGGAAGCACGTCCATACCATGGGAAGGAGGCCATGGATCCAAGGCTGGGCCGGGCCAGAGGAGGCGACCCCACACACTACCATGCCGTGAACGTCGCACAACCAGTGCCCTTCAGCAGTTTCCTAGGGAAGTGTCCAACAGGCTGGCATCACTACGAGGGCACAGCCAGCTGCTACAGGGTCTACCTGAGCGGGGAAAACTACTGGGATGCAGCACAGACCTGCCAGCGCGTCAATGGTTCCCTCGCCACCTTCTCTACAGACCAGGAGCTGCGCTTTGTCTTGGCCCAGGAATGGGACCAGCCCGAGCGGAGTTTTGGGTGGAAAGACCAGCGCAAGTTGTGGGTTGGCTATCAGTATGTCATCACGAGCCGGAACTACAATCACTCCTTGGAGGGCCGCTGGGAGGTAGCATTCAAAGGTTCCTCAGAAGTATTTCTGCCTCCGAACCCCATCTTTAACTCTGCCATGTCTGAGAATGAAAACGTGTTCTGCGCTCAGCTCCAGTGCTTCCACTTCCCCACTCTCCGACATCATGATCTGCACAGCTGGCATGCTGAGAACTGCTACGAGAAGTCCTCGTTTCTCTGTAAAAGAAGTCAGACGTGTGTTGACATTAAGGACAACGTGGTGGATGAGGGCTTTTCCTTCACCCCCAAGGGGGACGACCTGTGCTTGAGCTGCACCTGTCACGGCGGCGAGCCTGAGATGTGTGTGGCTGCCCTCTGTGAGCGGCCCCAGGGCTGCCAGCAGTACCTCAAAGACCCCAAGGAATGCTGCAAGTTCATGTGTTTGGACCCAGACGGCAGCAGTTTGTTTGACTCTATGGCCAGCGGTATGCGCCTCATCGTCAGCTGCATCTCCTCCTTCCTCATCCTGTCCCTGCTACTCTTCATGGTCCACCGGCTCCGCCAGGGGCGCCGGGAGCGCATCGAGTCCCTCATTGGAGCAAACTTGCACCACTTCAACCTTGGCCGGAGGCTCCCCGGCTTCGACTATGGCCCAGATGGGTCTGGCACAGGACTCACCCCACTCCATCTTTCTGATGACGGAGAAGGTGGGACTTTCCACTTCCATGACCCCCCACCACCCTATACGGCTTACAAGTATCCTGATCTTGACCAGCCTGATGACCCACCGCCACCCTACGAAGCATCCATCAACTGAGACAGTGTCTTCTATGAACCCACAGAAGACGATGCCTTTGAGCCAGTGGAAGCCAGCCCACCAGCTCCAGAGGACAGCAGTGACGGGGCAGTGCCTCAGCACCCGGAGCAGCCGCTGCCATCTTCAGGGACCCCTTTGGCAGATCTGGAAGATTCCGCCGACAGCAGCAGTGCTCTGCTGGTGCCCTCCGATCCCAGCCAAAGTGAGAGTGCCCCAGTCTCAGAGGCACTGCTGGGGGGCAACCTCCATAGCCGCAGTCCCCTCAACACCGTGGTATAGACCCAGCCATGAGCTTCATCCGCCATCACAAGAACACAGACCCATCACAGGAGACTGACGGGCCCTGGACCCCACTTCACCGCAGACACTACCCAGACACGTGCACAGAGACTGTGCCAGCCTCACGGGGACAGAATGCACCATGAGGAATCCCAGTGGCTTCACAGACATGCAGTTTTGAGTCACTGTCTTTTCCTTTTTTAAACAGAAGACTCCGTTTTCTCAAACCAGTTGTTCCAAAGTAGGAACAAGAGGTGAAGGGGGTTATGGCCCCAGGATCAAACCAAACAACATTTCCCTGAGCTGCTTCTCCTGAGGAACAGGTCGCTCACCAGGGGCAGAGCCTACATGGCTTTGGCGTGGCCTCGGGGCCTCCAAGACATAGTGGGGTCCCAGGGTGGCTCCCGGTGCAGGATATACTATCAGCAGTACTCGGAAATGGCCCGCATGAGGACAGGTTGTCTCGGGACACTGCAGTAGCTGCTCAGGACCCCATCGGTCCAGCTACAAGTAACGGTCCAGTGCCCCCATGCCCTGAGATGGAGGTGCACCCTCCATCCTGTGTCAGCCCTCCCAGCACTGTGTCTTTCCCCTTCTCTCCCCAGGAGGCTTTGAAGTTCTGAGCCTTCGCGCTGTGCTCAGGAATTGGGGTCCTGGATCCTCTGTGGGTCAAGCCTGTGACCCCCTTCCTCCTGTTGACAACCCAGCTCTGTGCCTCACCTTCTCCCACTCACCTTGTTTGTGCCATAAAGCGTTTTGGCTTGGGGGCAGGGTAGCTGAAGCGAATGTCCTAGATGGTTCCTGCCACGCAAGAGTCTCCCAGACAGCTGGGACCTAGCACTTGGACACTGGTCACACACGTCCCCAGGTTTCTGCCTCCCGAGTGTCCCCCCAGACAGCTGGGGCCACGCACCCGGCCCCTGTTCACACAAGCCCCCAAGCTTCCTGGGTGGAGTTGGTGGTGGTCAGGGGAGAGGGGAAGGCGTCTTGCATTTTTGAGGTTGGAGATGAAGCGGGTTTCGTGCGATTTTGTAGCACATTGATATCTTTTTTACATAAGAATGTCTGGACCTTCCCTTTGTGTGCACGTGTCTGCGTGGGTGTATGTGCATCTAGGTGGTGGTGGGCAGTGGGACCCACGCCCCAGCAGGCATCATACCTACCAGTGCGCTGGCACTGAGGGGCGACGGGACCCTGCTCCCTCCCTGGAGTGTGCAGTCTGGGGGTGGGCTGACAAACCCTGTGGACTTGATCCAGGGCTAAGCCTACGCTCTCCAGCATGAAATGAGGAAGATTCCAAAGTGCTGCCCAGTCCTGGGTGCTCATCCCCAAGTGGCTGGAGATGTGATCTGGCCCCTCCAGGTTCAGCCCCTGACCTAGATGCAGGCAGCCCTGCTGGGCAGGCTCACCACCACCACCTACAGGGCAACCAGCCTTTGAGAAATGGCACCAAAGACAGGAATCCTGTGTGCTGTGGGAAGAAGGCCGCATTCTGGGGTTGTCACAGTTTGCTGCTGCTGGCAAGGGTCCCCAGTATGTGAAGACCAGTCAGCAGCTCCCCAGGGACCTGAACTAGCCCCCACAGAAGGTCCACAACCAGCCTTGGGGGAGCCGCACAGAGCCATGGGGCTGGAAAGCTTCCTTGAAGTAAATGGCCAGGAGGCTGAATAGGGCAGAGATGAGGTGTGCTTATGCCCTGCCTCTGCCCACCAAAGACCAGGTACACAGCGCTGCACTCAGAACTACTCTTATTCTTGGGGGAAGTAGAGCAAGGAGTCCGCCTCCCGCCTTCACCTCCCCCATTGACAGCACGTTGAAAGGTAGAATTTTACTCGATGGTCCACAGGCTCCCACAGCCGGTCCTTGACGCAATGCATCCCTGCTGAGCCCACCGTGCCCACCTGGAATTTGATACTGTACATTGTCCCAATCCTGTTTTGTATGTTTCCTCTCACTAAGGGTTTTTATGTTGGGTTGGGTTGGCTTGGCACTAATCCTTTTCTTAAGATGATGTGAGAACCATTTCATCCAGATGCCAAATAAATGTGTTCTGACCAAAAAAAAAAAAGAATTAGAACTCTCATCAAATGGAAAGAGAAATTGAATACAAATAGCAAATGAGGCAAAAAAGAATCTCATGTCTCTATATTGGTAAATTTATTGTGGTAATTTTTGTCCGATACTGGATAAAGAAAAAAAAATTAAGAATTCCCCATTTACTTTTGCTCTTTTGCTATTTAGACAAAATTTTAGCCCCAAAGCATTTGAGAAAATAACAGAAAGTATGTGAGCCTCATTTGTCTCTTTAACTCATTGCCGATAAGTGTCAAAACCAACTCATAGTGAGTTGCTTTTCAGATGCTAGGTTTGCCCATCTTTCTCTCATGGAACACCTGAGGGATTCTCATCACAAGTCTTTGTGTTGGCAGTGCAACCCTCTTCCCACTATGGCACCAGATCTTCTTTCTTTTCTCTACACATAGATTATATTTAGAAATTTAATCCACTACCAGCAGCCAGGAAATCAAGAGATAAATTGCATTGGGTCGGTAGGGCGTCAGGATCTCTCCAGAGTATTGCAGAGCAACGAAGTCGTTCTGGAGACTGATGTGTGCCTGATCCAGGCCATGTTGTTGCTATTATTGTTGATTGCCATCAAGCTGTGAATGACTCATAGCAACCCTATGTACAAAAGGCTTGACGCCTTTCTATAACTGTTGTCATTTATCAAAGTAGATGCATGTTGTTTAGGAAGTGGATGCCACTTCTTCACAATTATTTGCTATACGTCAGAGAGATGGACAATACTAGGGATGATAGAAAGAAAATTAATTGATGCCTCTGAACTGTGGGGCTGAAGAAAGAATTTGGAATATACCATGGACGGCCAGGAGAACAAACGGGTTCATCCTATATAGGATGAAGCCAAGCTGCTCCTTGGAGGCAAGGATTCTGAGGCTTTGTTTGACATACTTTGAGAATATTGCAAGGAGGGACTGGTGCTTGGAGAGGGATGTCATGCTTGGAATGGTGGAGGGAAAGAGAAAGAGGGAGACCATCGATGAGATGCATTGACACAGTGACTGCAGGAATGAGGGTAAATGTGTCAGGGACAGTGAAGTTGAAACAAGAAAGAGCCAGTTTCAAGGCTATAGTACATTGGGTTGTTATGAATCACAAGTGACTCAATGACAAATAATACCAACAATAATAGATGTATTTCTATATAAAATCTTAATATAGATTTAGAAAGACTATTTATAAAGCTACCATATGTCTCTTGCCTTTCTTTGTCAACATCAACTTCAAGGTTGATCTCATCTTTAGTGGTTCCTAGAAATCAACAAATGTAAAATCCAGTTGATGTTGTAGTTGTTATTGTTGTTATTTCTTGAAAAAGGACATTATATTTGGAATGGTGAAGGTCAGCGAAGGAGAGAAAGACTCACAATGAGATATATTGACACATTGACTTCAGCAATAAGTTCTAGCATGTCAGAAATGATGAGGATGGTACAGAATAGGGCAGGGTTCAGGTTAGCTGTTCATGGTGTCACTATAAGTTGCACTCAACTTGAAGGCACCTAACACCAACCACTACAAAAACAACATAACTATTAATGAACATATGGCTATATGCACTACCTGTGTTTATGTAAATGTATGTCTCTGTGTGTGCATGTGAGTATATGTTTGTATTTTGGGTAAAGAAGAGTATAATATTTTCAAAAGAATCAACACCATTTTACATTGCTATCTGCAATTTATTGAATTCTAGCTGAGGGTGACTTGGTTTCTGATACTAAACGCTATATTAACTATATATCATTGGGTAACAATGTGAGCACAAATTCTGCAGTTTGAAACAACACACATCCATTATTTTGTAATTTCTGTGGATCAGCAGTTCAGATCACCAACAGTCAACAAAAAAAATTTGTCCTGCATTCTTCTTTGTTGAGTATCAACTAAGATCTTCAAAACTTTTGAATGGTCAATTATTTTGAATGGTCAATATCAATTATTAATATTTCCAAAAGCAGAGAGATTCAAAGAGAAAAAGGTGAAGATACACAGAAACACACTTGGACCAATCATTTTATAGACCACTGGAACCTCAAACTCAATGACTTGATATTAGAAGTATCCAGTTCCAAATAACTGCTGCTCTGAAAAGGATTCTAGTAGATATGGTTTAGCAGATTGATGGAATTTAAGAGACTATTTAAGGACATTTCAGTCCTTCAAATGTACTCTCTCTGGAACTCAATTTTCAGAAAAAACAATTACTAGATTTGTATGGTGAACAACACCACTAGGGAGATATTGCACTCTTTAGAACAATCACCCATGCTTCCAAAAGGGAGCATTTGTCTAAGGACAATGTTCAGAAATTAAGGGTTAAGAAGAAAAGAAAAATGGATATGAAAAACACGTAAAGGTACTGACATCACATTGTAGGGATTACCACTGAAGTAATAAAACAAAATGTGTAAAAATTGCTGCATGGAAAACTAATCTGCTTTGTTGCTCTGTGGACATTCATCAAACTGACAAAAAAAGATTAAAAAGAAGAATTTTGCATATGGCTTACCTGGTGCGTTTTTTTGTTTTTGTTTTTCTGGGGGGTTTGGGTAAGGTTTCAATCAATATGTCAAGCAAGACAGAATTCTCAATCTGGTGAGTCAATGGGAAAGTGGAGAAAGAGAGTGATAAACCATTTTACAAAGGACAACAGTTGACAAAAGTCAGTGCCTGCTAGTTGTAGAAGTGTTTACTCAGGTTTTGGCAGATTTTCAGTTACAGGCAACCGTAAAAGCTAATCATTTACCCTTAGTTCTTAGCCATAGGGTATCCCCAACATGGCTGATAGCTTTCTCACAGGCAAGAGAGGAGCAACTGATTCCAACAAGACCTACATTGCGTAATCACATAAACCTGTACATAATCACATAATCCTGTACAGAAAATCCCACAGATATCCTCATTTATACTTTATTCTCAAAACAGAGTTGTTAAATTCAGACATCGGAGTAGGTATAAAATGAGTGAGCAATGTACTTTAATATATATATTTTGTTATTGTAGTCATAAATTTTATCTTTATATATACTATAATCCCATAATATATTCCAATTACTTTTTGTTTTGACAGTCAATCATATTCAGGCACATATGATAATAAATATTTTTAAATTTTTTTCTAATCACCTTTATTTTATCTATTTTTGTGCTTTGCATTTTTTATATAGATTCAAATATCTTTCATGTTCTTAATAACTGAATAATTTGATTTATTATTTCCTTCAGTACAAATGTGCTAAAAATGAAGACATAGCTTTCATGTCTCTGAAAAATAATTATAAAATTCTTTTATTTCTTCTTAATATTTTTGAAAGATATTTAACCATAACTCTTTAAAATTACTGTTATTTGAAACATTTCTCTTAGTATTCTATAGATTCCTAGGGTCTTATTTTTCCCAGTGCCTTTACTACAGCTTGAACTTCTTGAACATCAACAATGGCTCTTGATCATATGATACTTTCTGAAATAGTTCACTGTAAACCAATTCCTTTTGTTACAGTGACTCTATGTACTCTATTTTGTTTTGGTGTTTCCTAGATCATTCAAGATTTTGCATATAGCATTTCCCAATATTGCAATTTTTTTAAAACTTTCTTTTTAGTGATACTTTATTTTCTTTGATTTCATTTGTTGTTGTTTTTGTGTGTCGTCGAGTCAGATCTGACTGGTCCAGGAGGAGACTGCTCATCCTTCGCCAACAGAGCATCTGGTGGATTCAAACCACATTCCTTCGAGATTGCAGCACAACATTTTGCCATTAGGCCACCAGAGCTCCTTTTCAGTATTGCAATTTGAGGCTTGAATTTGCTTTTCAGTTCTGTCAGCTTAAGCAATGTTAAGCAAGTTCTTTTCTTTTTTTATTTTACAGTTTCAGCTCTCTGAATCTCTCTCCATTATAATAATTTGGTTTTTTCTTCTCAAGTTGTCATTTGACCTTTTATTTTTTTCACTTCAGCATCTTTTCTCCTTGCTTGGCTTCTTAATGCTCTAGTACAATTTTTAGAGTCTCTTCTGACATCAATTTTGATTTTTTTTTCTTTCTCCTCTGTCCTTGTAATGACCATATCTTGTGTTCTTTTACGGATGATATCATGATGTCATCCCTCAAAGGCTAATTATTGATGTTCAATGCCTCAAATCTATTCTTATGATGATTTTTAAATTCAGATGGGATAGACTAAAAAGTTGTATTTTGGTTTTTGTGGATTTGTTTAATTTCTCCTCCCTCAGTTAGAACTTGCACATGAGTAATTGGTCTGTTCCACAGTCGACTCATAACCTTCGTTTTAACTGCTGAGAGGGAGCAAGGAGGATTCCTTCCACCGATATAGTCAATCAGATTTTTAGGCAGTCCATGTTTAAAGTTGTTATTTATGATTTTTAAAAAATTGGGGAGCTCTGGTGGCCTAGTGGCAAGAAGCTGCACTGCAGTCCCAGAGGTGCACGGTTTGAATCCACCAGATGCTCTGCCGCGGAAGGAGGAACAATCTCCTCCTATTTGACGATTTGACGGCACACACACACACAAATAATAAAATTTTAAAAAAATGATGTTTGTCATGAATAAATCATTAGGGGGGGAAGTCAGTAATTTGATTTCCACCCTTATTCCTGCAACCAAGTCAGTACTTTCCAACTACCATTCTTTTGTTACTGCTTTTAACTTTTGCACCCTTATTATCATTAATGTGTCTTGATTGCATGATTAGCAGATTTGGGGCTTCAATTTTTCTTTATTTCCTAGGTACATATGGGTAACATCCTGTCACTCACGACATTATAGTTCAGGATAGAACTAAAATTTATCTTTTTTATAATGAATGTAACATCATTCTTCCTCTGTTTTTTCATTCCCAGAATTGGATTTTATGTGATTGTTTGATTCAAGTGGTCAAAGCTAGTCCATCTCATCACACTAATATCTAGAATGTCAATGTCCATGCATTTTATTTCTTTTTTGACAAATTATACTTTTCCTACATTTATGCTATATCCATTACACTTTCTTATCACTGAAGGATGTTTTGCAACTATTCCTCTTCATTTTGATAGACTTCCAATCTGGCCTCTGCCTCAAATACTAAAGTGACTTATGTTATTATATTGTCCACAGGGTTTTCAGAGTCATGTGCCAAGAAACTTGGAAACCAGCTACCTGGCCATCTGACTGCAAGAGATCCTTATTTGCTCCCATTTCTAAGAAAGTTGATCCAATAGAATGTGGTACTTATCAAACCATATCATTAATATATCATGTAAGCTAAATATTGTTGAAGATCATCTCAAAATGGCTGGAATAATTCATTAAAAGATAGATGCCAGAAGTTCAGGCTGGGTTTACAAGAGGTGTGGCACCAGGGACATCATTATTGATGTCATTTGGATCTTAGCTGAAAGCAGAGGATACCGGAATGATGTCTATTTATGCTTTATTGACTGTGTAAAGGCATGTGACTATATGGATCATAACAAATTAGGGGTAATATTGAGACGAGTGAGAATTCCAGAACATTTAGTTGTGCTCATGCAGAACTTAAACCCAAATCAAGATGTTGTTGCCTGAACAAAACATGGGAACACTTGTTAATTTTGTTAAGTGCTGTTGAGTTGAATACAACTCATAGTGACCATATGAACAATAATCTAAACTCTGTACCATCCTTATCAGCATCAACACATTTGAGTTCAGTGGCTCAGACACTGTATACATTTCTGAGAATCTTCTCCTCCTTCACTGATCCTTTATCTTTCCAAGTATGATGCCCCTTTCTAAGGAATCACAATTCCTAACAACATTCCTTATAACCATTTCTAACAACATGAAACTTCACCATCTTTACTTCCAATGAACATCTTCTCCAAGACAAAAATGTTTGTTCTTTTGGAAGTCTATGCACTCTTCTCCAACACCAGAAGTCAAAGGTTTCCGTTTTCTTCTAAAGTCTCTATTCACTGTCTAGCTTTCAGATACACAGTAGATGATGGAAAGATTGTGGCTGAATCAGGCACGCTTCACTCTTTAAAGTTATGTCATTGCACTTCAAGACTTAGGAGAGACCCCCTAATAGCAGACTTTCCCAATGTTATATGTCTCCTGATCTCCTTCCTGCTGGTACCAACGATGTTGACTGTGGATCCATGCAAAATTAGGTTGTTAATAATTTCAATCTTTTCTCCATCTATCATGATGTTCCTTATTCCTCCAGTGATAAGGAGTTTTATTTTCTCTTTTTTCATGTTGAGATGCAATCCATACTGAAGTTTGCAGTCCTTAATCCTCTGCAACAAGTGCTTCAAGTCCTCCTCACTTTGAACAAGCAAAGTTGGGTCATTTGAATAACACAGGTTATTGATGACTCTTTTTCAGACTTTATGCCAGCCTCTTTTTAATAAAGTCTAGTTCCTCAAATTATTTTCTCAGCATATATATTGAATAGGTATGGAAAGGCTATGCAGCCCTGATGAACACTTTCCTTAATTTTAAACTATTCAGTGATCTCTTGGTCTGTTCGTAAAGCAGCTCTTAATCTACGTATTAATTTCATATAGCATAATTAAATGTTCTGAAATTCTCATTTTCTCAAATTAGAGATAGTTCGATTTGGTATACATAGTCAAATGTCTTTACACAGTCAATAAAACATTAATAGACATTCTTCTGATTTTCTCTGCTTTCAACAAAAACCCATCTGATATCATAAATAATATCCCCGGTGCAATAACCTGTTCTAAAACCAGCTTGAACATCTGAAAATTCTTTGTTAATGTTCTGATAATTTTTGGATGATCATCAACAATATTTAATTGCATATGATATTAATGATATTGTTTGATAATTCCCACATTCTGCTTATTACCTTTCTTGGTAATAGGAAAAAAATATGGATCTCTTCCAGTCAGTTGGCCAGGTAACTATCTTCCAAATATCCTGGTACAGATTTGTGAGCACATCTAGGGTTGCATCTCTTATTTGGAACATGTCAGGGGGACACTTACGGTGTTGTTTTTATGGCCCATCGAGTTGCCTGAGACTCACAGTCACACTAAGTACAATATCTCTGAATTACTGTGTCAACCCATCACATCCAGGGTCTTCTTCTCCAACGTTGTCTCTCAAACCTCCCAAGCTTCAAAACCCTTGCCTCTAAAGAGCAGACTGGTTTCACTTTTTCTCCAGAATAACTGTTTGTTTTCTTGGCAAGCCATGATATGTTCACTGTTCTTCTCCAGCACCACAACTCAAAGACATCAATTATTCTTCTATCACCTTTGATCACTGTCTAGCTCTCTGAAACATAGCAAGTAATTGTGAAGACCATGCATGACTTGAATCTGACATACCTTAGTCTCCAGACTGACATCATTGTTCTTCAGTACTCAAGAAAAGTCTCTGAAAGGAGGCTTCTCCAGAACATTTTATCTTTTGATTTCTTGACTTCCAGGGCCAAGAAGGTTGATTGTGGAGCCAAGGTAGCTGAAATTGTTAACAACCTCAGTCTCTTCTTCCTCTATCATGGTACTACCAATTTTCCCTGTGGTGAGAATCTGTATATTTGCGGTTGAGCTACTATCTGTACTGAAGAATGCAGTCCTTGACATTCTATAACGAAACATTTCAGATCCTACTCAGTTTCTGCGAGCAAGGTGGTGTCATCAGCATAATGTAGGTTCTATAATTGTTGTTAGGTGCCATTGAGTTGAGTATCACTGAGAAAAACCCTGTGAAAACAGATCTGAATCCTATCCTGTCCTGTGCCAACCTAACAAACATCTGCACTAAAGCCCGTTGCTACAGTCACTGTGTCACTCCATCTGTTTGAGGGTCTTACTTTCTTTTGCTGACCTTCCATCTTTCCAAGCATGCTGTCCCTCTCCAAAGAATAGTCTCTCCTAGCAGCATACCCAAAGTATGTGAGACAAAAGTGTATCGGCTTTGGCTCAGGGAAGTATTCTGGCTGCACTTTCTCCAAGATAAATTTGTTCTTTGGCAGTCCATGGGATATTCAGTACTGTTCTCTGGCACCACAGCTCAAAGGCATCAATTATTCACTGTCATCCTTACTCCTTGACTATCATTCAGATGCATAGCAAGTGATCAGAAAGACCATGGCCTGAATCAGAAGCACCATTGTCTTCAAAGTGACATTATCCCTTCTTAATAATATGGAGAAGTACCTGACTGCAGCCCAGCGCTATACAACATATCCTGATTTACTCATTGTGGGTAAGAAGGGTGAAAATCATACTCTTTTTGGTTGACCCTCTACTTTTGCAAACACATTATCTTTTTCTAGGTGGAGGAAAAATATAGCAGTTACCCCACTCTCACCACCTCCAGGCTTGATCACTTCCTGAGAAACCTGGTAACATATAAGCTGATCACATCAAAGACCAGACCAGACAGGCAACGGATCCTGGAAATGGTCTGAGCTTGATCAAAACAACCCAAACCTAACTTAACACCCCCAATTCCTAGAAATACCATCTTAGTCCTCTCCAGAACACCTATAAGAAGAAACCCCCCCTCCTCAACAATTTCTATGCTGTTCATATGCTGTGCGACCTGGTCACTTGATGTCCCTCTAAGACCTCTCAATAAAGGCTTGTTCATTTCTTGGGACCCGTTTTTTTCTTTCTTTCTCTCTCTTGCCTTCACACTCTTTTTTCTATTTAACACTACTGACTGGTCCCTCCTGGTATCTCACTGTCCTTGTTTCTAAGGAGCACTTTGGCTACTCTTTATTCTAAACATATTTTTTTGTCCTTTGGCCATTCCATGTTATAATCAATATTCTTCATCAGTACCAAAATTCAAAGGAATTAATTCTTTGGTTTTCTTTATTCATTATCCAACTTTCACATGCATGTGAAGCAATAATATATACATTGGTATCCTTTTCTGGAGTAAATTATTTTGGCAATTTCCTCTTCTACTCTCATAAAATCAGAGTCAAGTGTGGACTCTGAGTAATTTCTCTATCCACATGCCACAGTATCAGATTACTTCTAGCCAGTAAACTAGGGCAATCAAAGCAATAACTGTGTCTCCTCTCTCAAGGAACACAGACTTGCTTTGTCTATTGTCCCATGTCTGAAAACAATCACTCTGCTTTTTATCCAGTTTTCTATTTGTTAACAATGGAAGGTTAATTCTGTCTTTATTACTTTCCGCAGGCTAGAGCTCATTTTTCATTGTTTCAGTCAGAGATACTGTGCCCTCTGGAAAAGGGCACAGACTCTAAAGGACAACTACAAGTTTAGAGCATCAGATCTGCAATATATGAGCTCTGTGAGCTTAGACAATTTATTAAGCTTTCTACATCTTAGTTTGTACATCTATAAAGATACATCACTAATAACATCTCTCATATAGATATATTGCCATGATTAAATGAACTAAATGTTAACAACTTAGAAAAAAATGAAGCCATGTAATAAGCACAAGGCAATTGCTATTCTTAAACATGATATTCCCTTCATGCCTCAACCTAGTTTCCCATAATAATAGCATCTCATATAAAAATGAAAGAATTAGCAACATACTTATAAATATAATTATCTTTGGAAAAGTGCTGTTGTTGTTATGTGCCATCAAGTCACCTACGACTCATAGCAGCCCTATGTATAACAGTCCGAAACTCTGCTCTATCCTATGCCAACCTTATTGTCTCTGACACAAATACCCTCATTAACCCATAGACTGAATCAGTCCATCTCATCTAGGGTCATCCTCTCCTGTGTTGTCCCTCTACCCTCTCAAGCATAATTTCTCTCTACACCTACTGGTCCCTCCTTGTAATATGCCCCAAATATGCCATAGCAAGCTTCAAAAACCTTTCCTTCAAGGAGCAACCCGGTTTCATTTTCTCTATGAAGAACCTGTTTGTTCTCCTAGCAGTCTATGGTATATTCAATACTCTTCTCCAGTACCACAGCTGAAAGACATCAATTCTCCTTGTATCATCCCTAGCCATTGGCCAACTTTTTGATAGATCAAGTATGGTTTAACATTTACTTTTAATATTTTAATTTTTGAGAATATATTTTGTGTTAATTTTGATGCTAAGCTTGCTTAAAGAAAAAAATAGTAATGTGTTTTGGGTTTCTCTTGTCTTTAGGAGATATTGCTAACTGATTCTTAAGCATCATGTTTATTTTTTTATAATTTTCTCTCTAGATTTTTTTTCATGTCTCATCTCCTATTAGATACAGATGTGTGACTAAGTTACAATTAAAGTGCCAAACTCTACTTCCAGGTATAATTCATTAAAAGGTCAAACACAATACTCCTTTAAATTCCTAACCTTTCCAACTTGTGGATTGTAAGCATATGATCTTCAAGTGACTCTGTATGTATATATCAAAGAAAATATACTCTCCTCAGTCTGAATTCCATGGAAGACGGGTACCTTACTAACTTATTCAAACACATATTATGTAATTTACCGGTAATCACAATATTAGAGAGCCAGCATAGGAATCCATAACTATCTAACAGAAAGTTTCATACTCTAAATAATTTACTTCATTGATTTTCCCTGGAACAACTACTAAAATTTGCAGAAAACAGAACTTGTTGAAGACAAGGAAGACTTTTTAAAAATGGGACCAGAAAGAACTACTTAAATATCATTAAGTTTTCCAAAAGTGTTTAAAATGACGGGAATTAATAGTGTATATTGATGCACAAGATAGAAGAAACCAGAATTCTTATCTGTAAGATTTGAAGCCTAAACAATCAGTTTGTTATCATTTAAAAAAAAAAAAAACAACAATTTGCAAAAGATAACTTGAGAGTAAATGGTCTGAATTTTATACACGGAGTCAGTTAAAGCAAATTAATGCTGCATGAACTAATCTTCCAGGTAGCAAATCCTTATTTTCTTTAGAGGCCCACATAGAAGCTTAGCTTGGATACAGTCAAATTAGTTCAACATCCTTTCACAATTTACCAAAACTTTCCAACCTTACATTTTCTCTTTGGAAAGCAAGGCATAGATAAAGACTTTTTTTTCTTTTTTAAATTTTTAGTGTCGGCTGTGACTGATTGTGGTGCTATATACATTACCTCTGAACCCTTCCCTTTCCTGAGCCAATCTCATCATCATCTCCAATAGATTTAATCCCACTTGTCCAATCTCTGAGTCAATCTGTCTCATCCCGGGTCTTCCTCTCCTACACTGTCCCTCCACCTTGTAAGTAAGCATGATGTCTCTCTCCAAGGATAGGTCCCTCCTGGCCACATGCCCAAAGTATGTGACACAGAGCTTCAAAATCCTTGCCTCCAGGAACCAACCTGATTTTACCCTCTCCAAGACAAGTCCATTTGTTCTCCTGGCAGTCGACAGTAGGTTCAACACTCTTCTCTAGCACCACAACTCAAAGATGTCGATCCTTCTTCTGTCATCCTTAGTTTTTGTCGAGCTATCTGTTACATAGCTAATAATTGTGAAGACTATGACCTGGATCAGGAACACATTAGTCTCTAGATTGACTTTGTTATTCTTCAGTACTGTAGAGAGGTCTCTGATAGATGACTTAACCAATGCACTTAGTCTTTTCATTTCCTGACTGCTAGTCCCAAGAGTGTTCATTGTGGAAAAAAGCAAGGTGAAATTTTTAATGATCTCAGTCTCTTCTCCGTCCATCATGAATTTGCCAATTGGCCTAGTGATGAGCATCTTTGTTTTCTTTACATTGGGCTTCAGTCCATATTTAATACTGTAGTCCTTGACTCTCTGCAGCAAATATCTCTTGTCTTCTTCAGTTTCAGCAAGCAAGGTTGTGTCATCTGCATAAAACAGGTTGTTAATGAGTCTTCCTCAAATCCTGATGTCACATCTCCCTTATAAAGTCCAGACTCCCAAAAGATATATTTTTCATATAGATTGAAAAGATATAGAGATAGAATACATGCCTGATTCACACCTTTCCTGATCCCGAACCATGTGGCATTTCCCTGTTCTGTCCTGATTACTGCTTCCTGGTCCAAGTATAGGTTTTGCATAAGTGCAAAGAGAGTTCTGGGATCCCCATTTACCTCAAGGTTAGCCACAATTTGTTGTGATCCACACAGTAAAATGCCTTTGCACAAATAGATATTCCTCTGGTACTCTCTGCTTTCAGGCAAGATCCATCTAACATTGGCTATAATGTCTCAAGTGCCAAGACTCTTTTCTGCTCAACCTGCACATCTGGCAATTCTCTGCTGCTGTACTGTTTCAGTTATTTCTGAATAATCCTAGCAGGGTCTTGTGTGAGTGTGTTACTAGTAATATTGTTTGATAATTTTCATACTCAGTTTCATCATCTTTTTTTTGAAACGTGAATAAATACAGATCTCCTCCAGTCAGTTGGCCAGGTAGTTGTCCTCCAGATTTTTTGGCATAACCGGTAAGTGAGCCCAGGGTAATATCTGCTTGCTGAAATATACCAATTGGTGTTCCATTACTTCCTGGGGCTATGTTTTTTTTTTTTGCCAATGCCTTACAGCAGCTTGAACTTCCTCCTTCAACACCATTGCTTATTGGTCATATGTTGTTTAATGAAACTTTTTGGTGTCAGCCAATTATTTTTGGTATAATGCCTCTGTGTACTCCGTTCATCTTCTTTTGATGCTTCCTGGGTCAGTCAACATTCTACCTTCAGCGTCCTTAAGTATTGCAGCTTGAGGCTTGAAATTGTTTTCTTTGGCTTAAGAAATGCCAAGCACGTTAGTTCCTTTGGATTCTCCAAATCCAGCTTCGTGCACATATCATTTTAATAATCTTCTTTCTTTTTTTGTGCTGCCTTTTGAAATATTCTGTTTCAGTTGCTTAACTTCTTTATTTCTTCCCTTCATTTTGGCTCTCAGCATTCCAATTCAATATTCAAAGTCTCTTCTGACATCCACCCTGGTCTTTCTTTCTCCTTTGCCTTTGTAATGACTTCTCACACTCTTAATGAATGATATTCTTGATATCATCCCACAGCTCATCTGGTCTTCAATCATTAGTGTTTAAGGCTTCAAACCTGTTCATGAGATGGTCTTTAAATTCTGGTGGGATATACTAGAGGTCAAACTTTGATTCTTGTGGAAAGGATTTGATTTTCTTTAGCTTCAGTTTGGACTTGCATTGAGTAATTGATGATCTATCCCTCAATCAGCACCTGCCCTAGTTTTTATAGGTGATATTGAATTTGCCAATGATTTATTTTGCAGATATAGTCAATCTGATTCCCGTGCAGACCACCAGGTGAAGTTCATGTGCATAGTCACCATTTATGTTTCTTATAAAGTGTGTTTGCAAAGAACAGGTCATTGATTGCACAGAATTCTATCATTCTGTCTCCTGACTCATTTCTGTCACCAAGTTTTTGATTACTGACCCTTATTATCTGTTCCTAACCTCTGCATTCCAATTATCCATTATTATCAAAGTATCTTGGTTGAATGTATGATTGATTTCTGATTGCAAAAATTTATTTCTTCCTATTTGGCCCTAGTTTTGGTGCATAAACTTGAATTATAGTGGTGTTAACAGGTCTTCCTTGTATGTGCATGAATATTATTCAATCACTCACATCATGGCATATTAAGATGGATCTAGAAATGGTCTTTTTAACTATGAAAACTATTTTTTCTTACCTTTTCATCTCCAGCATAGTACACATGCACACACTAAACAATATGTTCATACTTTAAGCACATTTATAATCTAGTATCCTGCAAAATTTTAGAAGTTTAAGTGTCATCATATGGTGAAAAATGCAAGTTGATGTTTTATTGATATTTTCATTACCTATAATTTTAGAAAAACTTATTTTTATTGTTATTGCTGTCAGTGGTTTTAAGTTGGTTCTGGCTCATAGTGACCCATATATAACAGAACTACTGCTCATTATTTTTCAGTCAATTTTTATTACTGCTACTCTAACAATCCATCTCATTGAGAGGATTTTTCTTTATAACGAAACTTCTACTTTAGCAGTCATGCCTGGTCCTTACTAATAACATGTCTAAAGCACATCAAGTCTCACCATTCTCACTTCTGAGGAACATTCTTGCTTTTGCTTCCAAGACTGATTTGTTTATTCTTCTGGAAATTCTTGATATTTTCAAAATTATTCAATACCACCATAGTTCCAAGTCATCAGTTCTTCTTTCATCCTGTGTAGCTTTTGTTAGCATATGAGGCAGGGAAAACTCTGTGGTTGACCTAAGTTCACTTTAGTTCTCATAAAATCTTTAATATTTAAAGAGATCTTTTACAGCTGATTTACCTAAACATGTAGATTGTTATGTTCTGTTTTTTGGGTTTTATTTTTCCTTTTGATTCCATGGATTTTAATTATGGATCTGTGTTAAATACAAATATTAGTAGAGAACAAAGTGGAACTGATAATTTGCACACATGCACATACATAGTTTTATTTTTAGGGTATCTTTTTAGAGTTTTAATTCAGTGACTGTTTTTTATTATTATTCCAGAACTAAAGAAATTTGACATTGTGTTTAATAACTTAATATGGGAGGAAATTATAGCAAAAGTTAAGGGTTTTCCCCTCATGGTTCCTATGAATGAAGTTCTCATTTGAAAAGAAAAAGAAGACAAAAAACTCAAAACATTCTTTAGGTCCAAATGCAGCTACACTATAACTTTAATCATATTGTTTAAACTCTGAAAACTAGAACACCATTAAAGCTTTTGATCCTCTTGGTATGTGAACAAAATGTCAAAGATATCAAAAGCATTGATAGAATTTTTATGCTGTTGTTTTTTTTATTTCCCACATGCATATTTCACTGAAAATAAAACATTTTGAGGATTATTCTGCTGTTATATCTCTCTATGTTTACACCCCAGGTCCTTAAATTCAACAATGCTCGAATCATTGCCAGCTATAAATCCCTAGTGCTTCTAAATCTCAATTGCATGTATTTTTCACTTCATTGTTTGACACAAGTTCAATAATACCAACATAAGCATGTCCTTTACCAGAATAACAAATTATCTCTTTTGGCCAAAAAGGAATTTAGCTACCATAGTAGATGGATAGGAAGACCAGCATATAAATAAGGGAGATTGAAAACTCTCTTAAAATATCAAAATTGCTTTTCATTTCTCTTATACAAGTAATGCATTTCCCTCTTGTATTCATTCAATAAATTGATTGACACAACAATAAGATGAGGAATTAAGCGTCACAAAGCTAAATATTATACAATTTATAACAAAGCAAAATAGAGTTAAAGAGTAGATTTAAAACATTTCAAAGTAAGGAAATCATAGAGAGGGAGAGAAATCAAGAAGTTTTAGGTTTAATTAGCATTTTAAGAAGATATACTGTTTATGAGATAAGGAGGAGACATTACTTAAAAAATATGTGCTAAAATAATACTCCAGTCACACAAGAGAGAGAGAGAGAGAGAGAGAGAGAAGATTGTGTACAGGATAGTTCAGAACTGTTGTTTATAGGGTTGCTATGATATCTATATCAATACAGTGCATTTCTTCCTTACCCATGAAAAGCAAGATCAGTAACAACAATCAAAACCCTGATTATATTCATCATTAAGATTTCCTTACCATCTATTTAAATAAATCTCTAAAATGAATTTAAAGTCGACATTCAGTTGTTAGATACACATGCCCACTCATTCTCAGAATAAAACCATAAGGTAATACTTATATATAAAATTAATTAAGAAGTATATCAGTATTGTCTCTGCTCTTTATTGGTATAACTCTGAATCTCAGATTCTTGGCTCTATAAAAATCATGAGAAAAGCAGTCATTCATAGATAAATAAAAATAAGTATTCCATAAATCAATTGTCTTATAAACTTGGATATTAGAATCCAAAAGATATATCCTATATATTATTATCTTTAGAAGATCTCATGCTATTATACACATTTTTTTTTAAAAAGCACTAAGAACTTTTTCTTGACTTTACAGTCTCTATAAAAATCATGAGGAAAGCAGTCATATATGTTGTTGCTATTGTTAGGTGTCATAGAGCTGAATATGGCTCAGAGCAGCCCTACTAACAACAGATTTGAATTATCACTATGTCTGACACACTTGAGCACATAGCTGCAGTCACTGTGTCAATCCATCTGGTTAATGGTCTTCCTCTGTTTCACTACCCTTCCACCTTTCCAAGCATGATATCCCTTTCAAGGAATAGCCTCTCCTAGCTACATGCCCGAAATATATGAGATGAAGCTTCAACATCTTTGTCTCCAAGAAGCACTCTGGCTTCACTTTCTCTAAGATACATTTATTTGTTCTTTGGCAGTCCACTGGATGTTCAGTACTCTTTTCCAACACCACAACTCAAAGACATCAATTCTTCTGCTGTCATCCTTATTCATTGTCCGGCTCTTAGATGTATAGCAAAGAGATTGAAAAGACCATGGCCTAGATCAGAAGCACCACAGTCTTAAAATTGATGTTATTACTCTTCAATAATTTTGAAAGATCTCTGGCAATTGCCTTGCCCCCCCCAAAAAAAAATGTGTGTCAGTTTAATAGGTGACTGAGTGATTTTAGACCCCTTCCCAGTTTCTATCACAGGGCAGAGTCCAGTAAAGAGATCAACCCACCCTCCTTGGACTAGGGAATACCCACCTCTGAACCCCACTTCCCATCACCATATTGGTCTGTTTATGTTCACAGGTGAAAGATGATTTGTGACACCCCCTCCTCCAGCTCCCAGGACAGCTCAGAGCCTGTGGAGAGATCAGCCAACCCTCTCCTTTCACAGGTTAGAGGTCTCCAGCCAAAAAAAAAAAAATGAAGGAGATCACCAATATCCAAAATCCTGTCAAGGCATCACCTGTAATTAATACAAAAATGAACTCAAGAACTTGCCACTGAACAGTCTTATAGAATAGAGAAGAGAGGTATTTTGGCCTTAACCACTGCCATCTATCTATGTTGTTGTTGTTGTTATGTGCCGTCAAGTCGCCTGCGACTCATACCGACCCTATGTACAACAGCCCTAAACTCCGCTCTGTCCTGTGACAATCGCACTGTCTCTGACACTCCCATCCCAATTATCCGAGTCACTGAATAAATCCACCTCACAGAGGGCCTTCCTCTCCTGCGATGTCCCTCCACCCTCCCAAGCATGATGTCCCTCTCTAAGGACCAGACTTTCCTCACAACATGTCCAAAGTATGCTAGACGGAGCCTCAGAATCCTTGCCTCCAAGGAGCCACCTGGTTTAACCCTTTCCAGGACAAATCTGTTTGTTTTCCTAGCAGTCCATGGTATTCTCAATACTCTTCTCCAGCACCACAGCTCAAAGGCATCAATTCTCCTTCTATCCTCCCTGGTCATTGTCCAACTCTCTGATGCATAACAGGTGATTGCAAAGACCATGGCCTGTATCAGACGCACCTTAGTCTCCAAAGAGATACCATTGCTCTTCAGCAATTTGGAGAGGTCCCTAACAGCAGACTTTCCCATGGCAATGCGCCTTTTAATTTCCTGGCTGCTGGTGCCAAGACTGTTGACTATGGAGCCAAGCAAACTAAAGCTGTGTACAATCTCAATCTCTTCACCATCCATCCTGATGCTGCCGATTGGTCCAGTGGTGAGAATCTTTGTCTTCTTGACATTGAGCCTCAATCCATATTGTAGGCTGCAGTCCTTGACACTCTGCAGCAGGCGCTTCACATCCTCCTCAGTTTCAGCAAGCAGGGTTGTGTCATCCACATAACGCAGATTGTTGATAAATCGTCCACCAATCTTGACCTCACATTTCTCCTCATAGAGCCCAGCCTCCCGGGTTGAAAAGGTATGGAGATTGGATGCATCCCTGGCATGAAAATGCAATCAAGGATATCCAGACTGAAATGGCAGAAACGTCTAATATGCTGGTGGGACCAAACATTAGAACACATGAGATGGAACAGAAAGTCAGTGAAGTAGAAGACAAGAGCCTCAATGAAAACAAACTGGAAGAAAAATCGAAGATGAAATGTAAGTAAATGAAGAAAATATTAGAATCATGTGGATGACACCAAAAGGAACAACATTAAGTATAACTGGGATTACAAAAAATGAGAGTTACAGGGAAGTCACCGAAAAAAATTACGGAAGTAGTAATAGAAGAAAACTTCACAGGTATTATGAAGAACAGGGAAATCCATATCCAAGAAGCATAATGAACATCAAAAAGACTGTACCCCAAAAGAAAAAAATCAAGACATATCATAGTCAAATTCTTCAATTATCATAAAGATAAGGACAAAATACTAAAAATAACATAAGAAAAACAGTTCCCTACAAAGGGGTAACAATTAAATTAAGTTTTGTTTCCTCAGCAGAAACCATTTGACCTAGAAGACAATGGGATATCACATACAGAAAGTTGAAAGAAAACAATTGTGAGCCAAGGATCCTATACCAAGCAAAGCTCTTCATAAATATGATGGAGAAATTAGATACTTTGCAGAAAAGGAGGAACTTCAGGAATATTTGAAAACATGATCAAAACTAAAGGAAAATTTCAGTGCAATTCTTCAAATAGGGACACCAAAGGAAAGTAGATGGACCATAATAATGAGAAACAAAGAAAAAGAAGCACAGCAAAATGACAACCTGGCCTAACCATAATCACACTTAATGTGACTGGATTAATACAACAATTAAGAGAAAAAGAGTAGAAGAATGGATTTTTTTTAAAAGGCCAATCAATATATTGCCTACCAAAGATGCATCTTAAAAATGAAGATAAAAATAGATTCAAAATCAAAGGCTAGAAAAATATACCAAGCAAATGGCAACAACAATAAAAAAAGGAGGAGTGGCAATACTAATCTCTGATAAAATAGGCTTCAGAATGAAAACCACCATAAAAGATAAGGAAGGGCATTACATACTGATTAAAGGTAAAAAAAGATAATGAAGACATAACCTTGGGCAACACTTATGCACCAAATTATAGACCTACAAAATACATAAGACAACAGGTAACAGAACTGAAGAAAGAAATTGATAAGACAACAATACTGGTAGGAGCTTTCACCATCACCAAAGGATAGGTCAACTGCAAAGAAAGTTAGAAAAGATACAGAATATAGAAACTATACATTCATCCAATGGAACCTTGTGGATGTATTCAGGGAATGCACCCAAATAAACTCAATAAATTTTCTTCTAAAGAGTTCTCCAGAATCTATCATATATTAGGACACAAAGCAAGCCTAAACAAATTAAAAAGCATTGAAATATTACAAAGTATCTCTCAGACCACAATGCCATAAAACTAGAAATTAACTTATAAAACAGGGCCACCCTGTGATCCCATGCCAACATCTGCCTGACCTGTGACCATATAACAACAGCTGCCTACCCAGCTACCCTGCACCAAGGTCCACCAGCCCTGTGACCCACACTTTCAGCCCTTGACCCCACTTGCTCTGCCCACAACTCCACGAACTCCACACATCCAGTCAATTAAGTAGGTACCTGACTTAAAATTTTCTTAGTGTGCCTTGTACTGGCCTCTTGCCATAGCATTGCTGCCTGAATGGATCTATCCCCTCTGACTGGAGGCACCCCGCTCTGACCCAGGACCCTGAACACATCTGATTGGACCTTATCTGGCTGTGGGGACACTACTGGCCCCAGTCTGGAAAGTTGAGGGGCCTTTTCCTGGAAGTCCTGTCCCATAACCTGGAAGTCCTGCACCTCCCACCAGAAGTCCCACCTCACTGTCCAGAAGTCCTGCCCATGCAACAAGAAGGTCCTGGACCCACCACCTGGAGGCTATGATGCTACATCCCATTTCATTTTCTCTCCCCTCCAAAAGTATGAGCTGTCTTTAGTGAGGAACACCTTGGACTGGCCTAGCTGCAGCAATTGTCTGACAGATGAGGTGGTTAATTCACAGGTCTTTACTCTCCAAAACTGAAGGAAGTATTCCCTTGAGTCTAAAGTTCAGAGAGAAATCCAGGCAGGGTAGCTGCACCACTCTCTTCTGTGATAGTTACATCAGGTCAAAACCCTGCTATTGCCTCAGGAGTGAAAAACTCTAAAACAGCAATGCCACATCAGAAGCAGGCTACCTGACATCCAACACAAGCCCAAAGCAAGATGTCAGCCCCAAAATGTGATACATTTTCAAGAATTTCCTGAAGGCAGGAAATCTGATGGAAATTTCTGGCACAGAATTTAAAAGAACAATGATTGATTATTGTCAATGGATGAACGACAAACTTCAAGACTAACAGGACACTACAAGCAAAATCCAAGAAGAGCTTTTAAAAATAAAAAAAAAATCCAAAACAATGCAGATAAAACAAATTAGAGGCTCTAGAAAAATAAGAAGCCATAATCCAAAGCATGAATACCAATCTTTCAGATGCTGTCAACATGTTGGTGGGACATATGAACAGAGTTGAAGAAATGAAACACAGAACCAGAAATATATAAAATAGCCACCACTGATCTGCTAGAGAAAAAGAGCAGATTCAAAAAGTAAAGAAAAAGACGAAAACCTAAGAAGAATGTGGGACACCATGAAGAGAAATAACATGTGGATAATCAGAACCCCAGAACAGAAAGAAGCAAGTAAAGGCACAGATAAAGTTGTGCAAGAATTGCTAGAAGAAAACTTCCCAGGCGTAATAAAGAAGGAGAGAATATATCCAAGAAGCTGAGTGAACACCATATAGAATAGACCCCAAAAGAAAAACACTAAGGCATATCACAGTCAAACTTAGCAGAAACAAAGATAAGGAGATAATTTTGAAACAAGTGAGGGAGAAACAAAGAGCAAAGAAAATTAAATGCCAATTTCTCAGCAGAAACTATGTGAGCAAGAAGATAGGGAATGACATATAATGAACACTCAAAGAACACAGCTGTCAACCAAGAATACTATACCTAGCAAAACTGTCCATCAAATATGAAGGAGAGATCAAGATATTCTCAGAAAAAAACAAATACAAACAAACAACAACAACAAAAAACCTGGAACCTTAGGGCATTTGTAAAACCAAAACCAGCGTTGCAGGAAAAACTGAGAGACATCCTTCTTAGAAAGGTGTCACAGAAATCAGAATGGACCAAAGTAATTAGCAAAAACACAAAAAAGAACTCAAACAAATGATAGTGATAAATCCTAGTCTCTCAATAATTACACTGAATGTGAATGGTTTAAATGCACCCCTGAAGAGTAAAAGAGTAGCATATTGGATTAAAAAAAATCCATCAAAAAAAAATCCATCAATATGCTGTCTACAAGAGGCACATCTAAAAAGTGAAGATAAAGAAAGACTAAAAATAATAAAGTGAGGAAAAAAAATATACCAAGCAAATGGCAAGCAGAAAAATGCAGGTGTAGCAATAGTAATCTCTGATAAAGTATATTTCAATGCAAAAGCCATCACAAAGGATGAGGAAGGTCACGACATAATGCTTAAAAGGTCAATAGAACAAGAAGACATAACAATAATAAATATCTATGCACCAAATGATAGACCTGCAAAATATATAAGAGAACAACAAAAATGGAAAAGGAAATAGACAACACCACTATAGTAGTTGGAGACTTCAATACACCATTCTTAAGAAAAGATAGAACTACCAGGAAGAAATTCAACCAAGATTCTTCAGAGTTAAAAACAATCTATACACCAGATCTACAGGAGCACATCACCCTCACTTGGGAAATATTACCACTAAACTCAAGAGACATTGGCTACAGCATAAGAAATTGTCAGCAGCTGAAGTGTTTGGAATCACAGAATCCCTTAAACCTTGAGATATAAGCTATCAGATCAAGGGCTGGACAATGAAACATAGGTGTTGAAGGGAGTGGGTGGGAGTGGATGAGGATACGGGTGGATGGTGGTGGATGGTGGAGCATGGAAATAAAAGGGTCAAAACACGTGTATTAAAGGAGAGTGCAATACTGAAACAAACGAATGGTTAATTTGACTAATGGTTAAGAATTAAAACCACACAATATAGCAGCTTGATTATACATAGAGATGGAGATGGAGATGGAGATAGTGGTTGTTGTTGTCATTATGTGCCATCGAGTCATTTGCAACCATATACAATAGTCCTAAACCATGCTCTATCCTGTGTCAATCTCACTGCCTCTGACACACCAATCCTGATTACCCCAGTCACTGAATCCATCCACGTCACAGAGGGTCTTCCCCTCCTGCACTGCCCTCCACCCTACCAAGCATGATGTCCCTCTCCAAGGACCTGTCTCTCCTTACAATATGTCCGAAGTATGCCAGACAAAGCCCCAAAATCCTTGCCTCCAAGGAGCAGCCTGGTTTA
>NW_006400227.1:687878-700730 GCF_000299155.1 Elephantulus edwardii | reverse complement strand
CAAACCAAAAACAAAACCCTAGACCAGATGGTCTTACATGTGAATTTTATCAGACATTCAGAGAAGAACTGTCACCAATTCTACATAAATTCTCCCAGTCTCCTTTTATGAAGCAAATATATCCTTAACACAAAAGCCAAGTAAAGATACCACCAAAATAGAAAACTAAGGCCAATATCTTTCATGACCTAAATGCAAGAATCCTACATCAAATTGTGGCCAATAGAATTCAACTATACATAAAAAAAATATAATTCATCACGACCTCATGACAGGTATGCAAGGATGGTTCAAGATAAGAAAAAATAATCAGTATAATTAATTATATTAACAAAGCAAAGACCAAGAACCATATGATTCTATCAATTGATAGAGAAAAGGCCTTTGACAAAATCCAACACCCTTTCTTGATTAAAACATTCAACAAAATAAAAATAAAAGAAAATTTTCTCAACATAGTGAAAAGTATATACACAAACTCAAGAGCCAACGTTTTTCTCAATTGAGAGAGATTAAAGGCATTCCCTTTAAGAAAAGGAAATAGGTAAGGATTCCCACTATCACCTCTTCTATTTAATATTATATTGGAAGTCTTAGTGATAGCAATAAGACAAGAGAAGAAAATAAGAAGTATCCTAATTGGTAAAGAGGAAGTAAAATTATCTCCATACACAGATGACATGTATTCTTAGAAAACCCTCAAGACTCAGCAAGAAAACTACTGGACATAGTTAACCAACTCAGCAAAGTAGAAGGATACAAAATCAGCATACAAAAGCAATTGGATTTTTCTACAGTGACAAAGAGAATACAGAACTGGAGTTAAGAAAAACAATACCCATCACAATAGCTAATCACAAGATTAAATACTTGGTAGTAAATCTGACTGGAAACACAGAGGACTTATTCAAACAAAATTATAAAAGAAATAGTACAGGAAACAAACAAAAAAAAAGACCTGGAGAAATAGAATATACTTTGCTCTTGTATAGGAAGATTCAATATTGTGAAAATGAAAATACTATCAGAGGCAATCTGCACATTCAGTGCAATCCCAATACAAATACCATTTCCATTTTTCAAGGAGATGGAAAAAGCAATTTCCAATTTCATTCGGAAAGCAAAGAAACCCCTGAATAAGCAAAATACTACTTAAAAAGATAAACAAGGTAGGAGGCATCTCACTCCCTGATTTCAAAACCAACTATACTGTCGAAGTAGTCAAGATAGTGTGGTACTGGTATAATAACAGACAGCTAGATCAATGGAATAGAATTGACAGCCTGGAAATCAGCCCATCTACCTATGGTCAACTGATTTTTGACAAGGAGGTGAAATCAATTAAGTAGGGAAATAATAGCCTTTTTGATAAATAATGTTGGCAAATTGGAAAACTATCCACAGAAAACTTAAGCAAAACCCACACCTCACATCATACACAAAACCCAGCTCAAAGTGGATCAAGGACCTTGGACTAAAACCAAGGAATATAAACTTCACCAGAGAAAAGCTTTGAAGAACTCTAGTCTAGTAGCCATAATCCACAAGATGAACAGTATTCAAAGCATCCTGAAAAATCTACAACCATGAAAGACTAAAATAGATTAATGGGACCTTCTAAGGATCAAATCCCTATGCACATCAAAAAGCTTTTACAATAGGATTAAAAGGAAAGCCACAGACTGGGAAAAAATATTTGGTAATGACATGTCTGATAAGGGACTTATATTTAGAATTTATAGAACGCCTAAGCACGACAAGATACAAGCAAACAACCAATTGCAAAATGGGTACAGTATATGAACAGACACTTCACCAAAGAAGACATTCAGATGGCAAACACATGAAGAAATGTTCAAAATCCCTAGCTCCAAGAAAGATTCAAATAAAAAAAAAAAAACCTATGAGATGTCATCTCGCACGCAGTAAGAATAGCAAAATTCAAAAGAACAGCGAACAACAAATGCTGGTGAGGTTCTGGAGAAACTGGAAACCTTATTCACTTTTGGTGGAAGTATAAATGATGCAACCTCTTTGGGAGGCAGTATGACGCTTTCTCAGAAAGTTGGAAATAGAAATATCAATTAACCCAGCAATTCCACTATGGGAAAGTATGCTAAAGAAACCAGAACTGTCACTTAAGCATATGTATACACACCCATGTTTATTGTGGCTTTGTTCACAGCAGAAAAGAGTTGAAAATAACCCAAGTTTCAATCACCAAATGAATGGATATAGAAGTTGTGGTATATCCACACAGTGGAATACTATGAAGCACTGAAAAACAAGGAACTCCTGAAATATTATACAAAATGGGTGACACTGGAGGACATTATGCTGAGTGAAATATCTCAGTCACAAAAGGGCAAATATTGTGTAATGCCACTGTTATTATAAAGGAGGACTGACATGGGAGTTGGGAAGGAACTAAGAAAAGAGGGGATAAATAATGTACACTGCATTGAAACAAATGAGGGAAAGAAATGCTTAAAAGGAATATGTGATTAGGTATTATTTACATGACAACAGTCCAGAATAAGAGCTGGACTATAATGTGGACTGAGGCAGGTGTAGGAAATTGTACAACAATGAAAGATATTTTATTTTTCTCAAAGAGAAAATTTAACTGGGTGTGGGAGTTGAACAGGGAATAAATGTGCAACAATGAATGAATGGAAATCCAAGTTCTCTATAAACTTTCATTAAAATCTCAACTTTATAATAAAAAAGCTTACAAACCACCCATGAAGAAAGTATTAAATTTTCTGCTATAATATGAATGGGTCATAAAAGATACAAAGAAAAAAAGAGAGAAAAAAGAAATAATGAAATAAAAATTTCCTTGAAATAAGAGAAAGTATAATATTCCACTATCTCTGGGATGCAGTTAAGGCAGTCTGCAGGGCACTGTTCATAGCAATAGGCACATACATACAAAAGGAAGAAAAAATGGAAAACAAATCAATGATCTAACTCAACATCTTCATCAAATAGGAAAAGAATAACAATAAAATCCTACAGCCTCTAGAAGAAAATAAATTATAAGGACAAGAGCTGAAACCAATGAAATAGAGAATAGGAAAAACAATTAAAATCAATAAGACCAGAAGCTTGTTTTTAGAGAGTGATAATAAAATTTATAAACCAATGACAAACATAAGGAAAGGAAAAAAAGACGCAGAAAACTTAACTATGAAATGACAGCGGGAACATCACAACAAAACCAGTTAAATTAAATTAAATTTTGAATCACTATGAAAAACTATACTCTGATAAATTTGAAAACCTAGAAGAAATGAACAAAATCCTTGATATTCATGCCACACCCAGAGCGATCCAAACTGATGTAGAACACTTAGACCCGTTACAAAAGGATAAATTGAATAGGTCATAAAAATACTTCCTCATAAAAACATTCCTGGACCATATGGTTTCACAGCTGAATTCTACCAAATATTCAGAGAAGATCTATCACCAATTCTAGTTAAAACTATGTTAAAATATAAGAAAAGAATTGACACTCCCAGAGACATTTTATGAAGCAAGTATAATGCCAACACAAAAACCAGACAAAGATATTACCAAGAAAGAAAACTACAGATCAACATCTTTCATGAATATAAGATACAAAAATCCTTAACAAAATCCTAGCCAACAGAATCCAAAAGCACATAAAAAATAATTCTATATGACCAAATGTAATTATTAACAGATGACATAAGAAAACAATCAATGTAATTCATGATATTAACAAAGCAATAAGAACCATATGATCTTAGCAATTGATGCAGAAAAGTCATTTAATGAAATCCTCCAATACCTCTTACTGATAAAGATACTTAGCAAAATTGGAATAGAAGGGAATTACCACAATATAGTGAAAAGTATATATGCAAAAGCAAGAGCCAATATCATTCTCAATAGAGAAAGACAAAGGGTTTACCTTGCAAACAGGAACCAGACTAGGATGCTCACTGTCACCACTTCTATTCAACACTATATTTGATGTGCTTGCCAGGGAAATTAGACAAGAGAAAGAAATAAAATGCATCCATGTTGGCAGACATGGTTAACTATTGCTAAATTCAGGTGTTATGATAATGTACACAGAAAACCCCAAGAACTCTGAAAAAAAAAAAAAACCAACACAACCCAAAACCCATTTTTTTGGTGGAGTGGCAGGATATAAGATCAATATCACAATATTAGTGAGATTCCACTCCAGTAACAGAAAGAACCCAGAGAAGGAAACCAAGAAAGCAATACCATTTACAATAGCCAACCACAAATTGAGATAATTGGATGTGAAGCTAAGGAGACACAAAAGACCTGTACAAAGAAAATGACAGGACATTTCTGAATGGAAAACTGTGCCCTGTTCATGGATAGGAAGATTCAAAATCTTGAAAATGACTATCCAAAAAAAAAAAAATAAAATAAAAACAACTCAACAATCCACATGTTTAACATAATCCCAATCCATACACCAAATTCATTTTTTTAAGGAGATCAGAAGGGGAATTGTCAAGTTTATTTGGAGAGAAAATAGACCTTGAATAAGCAAATTATTTCTGGAAAACAAAAATGAAGTGAGAGGCATGGCACTCTCTGACCTCAAAAACTATGGTACTGGTACAATTGCAGGCACACAGACAAATGGAAAAGAATTGAGAACCCAGAAACAGACCCAGTCAACCGGTATTTGACAAGGAAATTAAGCCTCTCAAATGGGGAACTGACAACCTCTTCAACAGTTGGTACTGACAAAACTGGATGGATACCTGTAGAAAGGAGAAACAGGATCCACATCTAACATCATACACAAAAATCAACTCAAGGTGGATCAGAGACCTGGGAGTAAATCCCAAACCATAAAGTTGGTAAGAGACTAACTGGGGAGAAGCTTAGAAGGCCTAGTTTATGGTATAAGGAGATTGCCAAATACAGCCAGAAATGCACAAGCTGGAGAGAATAAAATGATGAAAGGAACCTTCTAAAGATTGAATCCCTGTGTGCATCAAAAACATTTTCCAGCAGAGTGAAAAGAAAAACTATTTGGCAATATCATTTCAGACAAGGGTCTCATATAAAAAGTTCACAGAATCCTATAGTGACTCCACAAGAAAAAGACAGATTACAGAATTACAAAATGGGCAAAAGACATGGAAAGAATTTTCACAAAGGAAGATATTCAGATAGACAACAGACACATAAAGAAATGCTCAAAGTCACTGGCAATAAGAAAATGCAAACCCAGTTGCACTCTGGAAGACAGTTGGATTTTTCTTAAAAAGCTGAACACAGAAATTCCATATGACCCAGCTATTCCACTGCTTGGAATATACCCCAAGAAAATGAGATCTGAGGCTCTCAAACAGAGACTTACAAAAAAAAAAAATGTTCATAGCAGCATTATTCACCACCACAAGAAAACCTAACTGCCCAAATGTAGAACCACAATTGAATGGATTGAAAATTATGGTATATTCACATGATGGAAATACTATGCAGTACACTGGAGCACTACCTAACTTGGAAGGGAGTGGAGAACATTATGCTAAGTGAACTAACTCAGTCCCGTAAGTACAAATACTGTATAAAATAATTACTGTAGAAATAGATAAATAATAAAACATGTATGCAGATCTAAAGGGGGAGGAGGATGGGAGCAGAAGGGTGAGGATGGGTGGTGGGGGAAGGGAGTAATTTTAGGGTTGTGCAATTTGATGGCTGGAGCGGGGAGTAGGTTAAGGAGATGGGAAAAATCGAGTAGGCAAAAAACAATGTACACAAATCTTATAAATAATCATACAAAAATATTCTATTAAAAAATATACCTCCTTATCTCCTGACTCCTGGTGCGAAGAGTGATGAGTGTGGATGCAAGTAAAATGAAATTATTGACAAGTTTAATCTTTCTCCATCTATCATCATGTCTATTGACCTGCTTTCTTGATGTTTTGAAGAAATCCATTTTGAAGTTGGATAGAAAACTGAAAGTTTAAAATATAATATATTTAACTTTTGTTCATATCATAGCTTTTCTCACAGGTTTTGCTTTTAATGGCAGTTTACAAATATTTAGTGGCAAAAGGTCATATCTTTAAACTCTTTATATTGTGTTATTAGGTGCCACTGAGCAAACTATGACTCACAGTGTCCCTATAAGCAACAGATCTGGACTTTGTCTTATTGTGTGCCACCCTAATTATTTCTGTAATACTAATGCCCGTTGTGGAAATTAATGTAGCAGTCCATCTCACTGAGGGTCTTCTTTTCTTTCACTAACCCTCTGACTTTACAAGCAAGTCTCTCCAATGTATGATCCCACCTGAAAATATGCCCAAATAAGTGAGTATAATTTTCACCATTCTTGTCTTTAAGGAGCACACTGGCTGCACTTCCCTGAAGATAGATATTTTTGGTTTTTTGGCAGTGTATGAAATAGTCAATACTCATCATCACCACCACAATTTAAAGACATTGATTCTTCTTCTGTCATCCTTATTCAGTATTTGACTTTCAGATATATATGAAACAACTGAAAATACCATGGCTAGGATCAGGCACATCTTAATCTTTAAACTGACATCCTTATTCTCTTCTCTCTCTCTCTCTCTCTCTGTCTCTCTCTCTCTCTCTCTCTCTCTCTCTTCTCTCTCTCTCTCTCCCTCTCTTTCTCTGTGATTCTATTTTTTAATGATTATTCATTTTAATGAAAATTTACAGACTTTGAATTTCATTTATTATTGCACTTTTCTCCCTGCCCACCTCTCCCCCACCCCAGTACACTTCTCTTTGAAAAATAAAAGAAAAATTCTTTCATTGTTTTAAAATCCCTCCCCCCAGGTCAACTCCACTATGTAGCCTTCCTTCTAGACTCCTGTCTTGACAATAATACCTAATCACATATTCCTTTTAAACAGTTTTCTCCCTCATCTGTTCAATGCAGTATACAATATTTATCCCAATTTTCTCAGTCTCCCCTCAACACCGATGTCAATCCTGTTTTACAACAGTGGCACCATGCAGTATTTGTCCTTTTCTGACAGATATTTCACTCACCATAATGGCTTCCAGGGTCACACATTTTGAATAATATTTCATGAGTTCCTTGTTTTTCAATGCAGTGTAGTATTCCATGGTGTGAATATATCACAGCTTCTCTTCTGTTCATCTGTTGATGGGCACTTAAGTTGTTTCCAATTCTTTGCTGTTGTGAACAAAGTCGCGATAAACATGGATGTGCATATATCTGCTTTTGATCTTCTGCCTCAAGGCTTTAAATTATCTTTATTTTCTGCAAGAAAGATTGTGTTATCAATATAATACAGGTTGCTTATGAGTCTTTTTCCAAACCTAATACTATATTCTTCTCTTTAAGTATGTTGTTATAGTTAAGTGCCATAGAGTTGCAGACAAGCCAAAGCAACCTATGAAAGAAAGTCTTGTACACAAAACTTTAATCTTTTTCTCCAAGCTCATAGAGTTTCTGGAGACACGTTTGGATTGAGTTTTTGTTTGTTTGTTAGTTATTTAAAGTGATGGCATTTTTGCTTCCAAGTCTGTTTTATTTGGAAGATCCACTAAAAGCAGCCACACCCTAGTCTCAACCCCAAAGCAGAAAACACACTTTTGAAGAATCCAGTCATTCCGCTCATCTTTCCATCCTGGAAATAGCCCCAGACTGGGGGCCAAAATCCTTTTGAAATACTAGGCCAAATAGCTTTTCACATTACTTGTATTATTTGTTCAACATACACATTGAACATATACTGTGAAAGGATACATCCTGATTTATACCTTTTCTTATTTTATACTTTATAACCTGAATTAATTTAACATTTTACTAATAAGTCAATATTTAAGAATGAGAAATAAAGGTTAAGGGACTATAATTAGTAAGCTTGACAATAGATCACAAATAAAATTTTTGTTAAATTTCTTGTCCTGAACTGGTCTTATCATTAGAGTTTCATGTCAGTACAGACATCCATGTTTTTATGAAATTCTCTTGTAGTAACTATAACCTGTTCTCTAAATACCAAGCACTCCTATTCTAGTTAATAAGTCTAGCATAAACAATTTACACAGAATTAGTTACCAGAAGCCATAATATATGGATATGAAAGACAAAATGGTTTTGGTACTGCAAATACTAGCTAATACTTCTTTTAAAAAATAAGAATTGGTCAAATGTAATAAAATAGTATTCAGATACACTTTCATTACAACATACTACTTATCTCCATTTGGAACACAAATAATCAGGAATGCGGTAATACTTATATGAAAAACTAAATAAAGGGGAGAGAATTATGGCAATACATGGAAGCTAAAAGTAGTTTTCCTGCCCTGATACTCAATATCAAGCTGTTTGTCACTCCTACACTTGGAATCTATGAGTAAGGCCATGGATGACATAGGTCGATACTGTAACTGGGGTTATGGAAACAAAGGTATTGGAGACAGTAAGATTGGGTCAGGATAGAACAGGTCCAGGGCTATCATACATAGGGTTAGTATGAATTGCCTTTGACTTCATAGTACATAATAACAACAACATACGGGATTTTGGTAGAGAAGATAGGAATAGGATTGTTTTTCTACCCTTATGGACTTGATGTATTTCTAGAGAATAATAACAAAGCATTAAGGAATCATTTTACAAAAAATAAAATTAATTAACTTTCCAAGACATTGAAAATAATCACTTATCAAAGGTTTTATTTCACTAATTAAATAGTGAGGAATTACTGTAAGTCTTATAATGGTTCAGAGGAGAGCTCAAAGTACCACACATTCATAATCAGAGAAGGAACATTGAAATGAATTCACAATGGTATATGCAATTGACATAACTGTCCAATGTCCTCAGAGCAGTAATTTAATTGCATTTTATTAGATGCCATTTGTATTCCTATGGACATAAATTTTTTGCATGACTATAATTTCCTACAAATTAACATCTACTTCTATGAAATCATAATAGTCTAGTAAAAAACAAACACAGAGATAACTCAGATGGGACAGCTTGGCAGGGCTCTCACAACATTGTAAAGTCTTTCACAATCTTACCTTGCAGTACATAAATACAATATAGAAATCCAAATTCCATCTTACAAGTACAAAGAAAAACTTATCTAGGAATGGGTAATGTAAATTTAAATACAATTCTTGAAGTCAATGAAATATAATGAAAATTTAAGTATTATAGAACTGACAATAATGAACCATTTAACGAAAACATAGGGTTGAGTGTCCTGGAGGTGGGTATATCTACATTTCCCAATTTCTAATAAATAATAAAATAGAGGAGACACAAAAACTAAACATAAATATCATATAGTCTAAAAATAAATAAGTTAACAGAGAAGAAATATCTTGCTTGAGGAAGCAAAAGCATCTTAGTGGAGTAGTTGCAATCTTCTTTGCAAATAATAAATAAAAAATACATATTTAATATTGAGAAAAAAGAAAAAGGTAAAAATTAAACCTACTTGATTATTATTTCAATGTCTTATTTCCACACTAACAAAACCCAAAGAAAAATTAAACTCAATGCCAACATGTAGATTTCAACTCATAGGGACTTCATATCCTTGAAACAAAGTTCCCACTGATTTATTGGTGACCTTGTCAGAGTAGAGCCATACTCCAAACTTTAAATGGTTGATTTTTTATAAGTAAGTCACAAAAACTTTCTTACTAGGTATCTCTGGGTAGAATGAAATCCTTAGCCTTTCATGCAGTATTTGAGTCCATTAACCATTTGCACCATCCATGAACTAATACAAATAACTTTACCTCTGAATTAGGATAATCTTAAGGCATAAACTAATGGTTGGATATGGATTTTAGTTCCTTTTTAGATTTTTTAAACTTTTCTACTAGTTTATTTACAAAAATAAGAATACATTGTTTTCAAGAATAAATTCTTTCAATTTCCCTCACCCACCCACCAAATTGTACAACCCCCTCCCCTTGTATGGCTGCATCCCTCTGCTTCCAAGCTCTCCCAGCTTTCTTGGGTCCTTACACTCATTCTACAATAATGGTTTTATACAATGTTCTCCCTTGTGAGACTGAGTTAGTTCACTCAGCATAAGGCTTTCTAATCCCTCCCAAGTTAAGTAATAATTTACAAAATCATTGTTCTTGCAAGCTGCATATAGTGTGAATGCACCATAATGTCTCAATCCATTAGTTTGTCGTTGGATGATTAAATCCACGTGTGCATCAAAAACTTTTTCCAACAGGGTAAGAAGAAAACCTACAGATTGGGAACAAACATTTGGTAATACCATCTCAGGCAAGAGTTTTATAACAAAAGTTTATGAAATACTCCTGGACCTCCAAAAGAAAAAGACCCAATTACAAAATGGAAGACATGGAAAGATTTTCCACAGAGGAAGATATTCAGATAATAAACAGACACATGTAAAAGCTCTAAATCACTGGAAATAAGAGAAATGCTAATCAAAACCACAATGAGGTACCATCTAACTCCAGTAACAGTGGCAAAGTTTAACAGGGCAGCAAGTAATTAATATTGAACAGGATGTGGTGAGAAAGGAACTCTTATACATTATTGATGGGATTGTAAAATGGTACAACCATTTTGGAAGGCAGTGTGGGCCTTTCCTCAAAAAGCTCAACACAGAAATTCCATATGACCCAGCTCTTTCACTACTTGGAATATACCCTGAGAAAATAAGAACTGAGACACAATTGAGAATTGTACACCAACGTTCATAGCAGCATTATTCATCATCGCAAGAGCATGGATTTTAGTTACTTTTTATTAAGACTATCAATCTTGAAATGCCCAAAATGAGAATAGGCCTTGTACGTGAACGAGGTGGGAGTCAGCGCAGTTTTGTTTTAAGGTGGTGGTTTTGCTTTGACGTAGAGATTAAACATTGTTCTGGGATGGAGGGGGGAAAAGAGTTAAATATGATTGCTACTAATGCCTTCGTGCTATGTTCCTTTTGTTTGTGACTCACACTAACTGATCTCTGTGCTGTCAAAGGTTTCAAATGGCTTTTCTACCTCTTGATGTCATGAGATTCCACCCTACTAAAGTTCAGCTAGTTGATCAAAATATGGATATTATATCTAACTTGGAACACTCCCTATATTAGATATTGTAAGGCTGAGGATGTATAATATAAGTCTGCACTGAGGCAAGTATTGATGACGTGTGTTAAATGGGAGATCTCCCCCATGTTATTTTCTGTGTCTGAATACCTCCTGGTGGGTCTTCTATAGGGTCGGTTCTGATTTCTTCGTACATAGCAATAGCTTAGGCTGGAGGAGGAATGGCCCAAATTGCCACTCTTAATTCTCCTGGGGGTGTGGTCTATTCCGCCCCCCAATCAAAAATGATTGGCTTGAGGACTCTCAAGCCTCTTGCTTTCTGCTTGCTGAAGATATCCTCCTGACCTGAAGTCAGCTGCCTCAACCCTGCTTGTTATCTGTGAGAGCTTTTTGAAGCTCTTCCAGCAAATTGGCAAGCCCAAAAATACAGACAGGAGGTTTGGGGTATAGAGGGGGCGGAGGAACAGTGTATTTTAAAAATGACATGGTGGATTAACAGACTGAACTTTTGGGACATATTTTGTCCTCTGCCTATGAGTGGTTAATTTCGTGCTGATTTTTGTGATGTTCAGAATTCTGAATAAATTAGTTTCCAAATCATTTGAGGGAGTGATATCTCAGGAAGTGAGACTACTATGAGAAAAAAACACGCTCCATTCCCATAAAGGTGTGTAGCTTGCTGTATCTGTCAGGTTTAGGAGAAATCAGGCTAAGAGAATTCAGGGATACAAATGATGGCTTTAAATTTATAGCTAATGCAAACTCTTATAATTTGAATGTAACTTCTGCAGTTTTGAAGATGCCAGTAAAGAGCGCTGTGGCATTTAACATCGGGAAATGAGACTCGGGCACAGATGGGTTTTCAGGCTTCAAGGGAACAAATCCTTAAATTTAAATAACTGTGAGAATAATTACATAGTTTTGTTGAAGTTAAAAGAAATTGATCACATTCTTTCAAAGAGAGCTCTTTGTCTGCTATAATTACACCTTCTCAAGGAGTGCTACCAAAAAAAAAAAAAAAAAACCCCAAAAAAACCAAAAAACAAAACCCAAACGCATAGCCCTCCCAATCAGCTTTATCATCATAAACATTGAGGTATATTTATTAATATTGTTGTGAGAAGAACTGCTCAAAGCTATCCAAATAGATGCATTGTTTCAGAAATTTTAAATTCCCATACAATTATAAAACTGAGTTAAAACCTATTTCCAATCAATAACAATGAGAATAATTTATGTGAAAATTAGATACATCTATGCATAGTACATATTTCTATAACATGTTGTTTTGTTGTTAGGTGCCATCAAATCAAGTACAACTCATAGCAACCCTATGAACAAAATATCTGAAACCAGTCCTATCCTGAGCCACCCTCACACTTCCTGACACACAAGAGCCTATTACAACAGTCACCCTGTCAAAGCTACCTGCTTGAGGGTATTCCTCTCCTCGCTGACCCCTACATTTCCCAACATCATATCCCTCTCCAGGGAGTAGCACCTCCTAGCAATACTTCCAAAGTATGTGAGGTGAAGGCTCATCATTCTTGCCTCCAAAGAGCACTCTGGCTGCACTCTCTCTAAGACATATTTATTCATTTTCTTGGCCGTCAATGGAATGTTCTGTGCTCTTCTCCAACACCACAGCTCAGAGGCATCAATTATTTTTCTGTCATCCTTATTCATAGGCCAGATCTCAGATGATAGCTAGTAATCAGAAAGACCATGGCCTGGATCAGATGCACCTTATTC
>NW_006400227.1:684236-686123 GCF_000299155.1 Elephantulus edwardii | reverse complement strand
TACTTCTCAATAATTTGGAAGGGTCCCTAACTGCAGATTTTAATATTGCAAGCAGCTTATTATTTCCTGACTACTCGTACCAAATATGTTAATTGTTAATCCAAGCAAGATGAAGCTGTTGAGAGTTTCAATCTCCTCTCCATCCATTAGGACACTGCCTATTGAACCAGTGGTAAGGATCTTTGTTTTCTTAACATTGAGATGCAATCCATACTGAAGGCTGCATTCCTTGATCATTTGCAACAAATGCTTCTAATGCTCCTCACTTTCATCGTTCAAAAACTGCTGGGACAGTACGTAGATAAGGAATTGCCAGACGTTCAAGCAGGATTTAGAAGAATCTGTGACACCAGGTACATCATTGCTGATGTCAGGTGGATCCTGGTTTAAAGTAAAGAATAACAGAGGAATATCTATTTGTGATTTATTGACTATGTAAAGTTGTTTGACTGTGTGGATCATGACAAATTGTGGCTGACACTGAGAAGAATGGAAATCCCTCAGCATTTGATTGTACTCATGGGGAACCTATACCTGGACCAGGAGACTGTTGTGCAAACAGAGAAAAGGAGCACTGCATGGTTTGGAATTGGGAAGGGAGTTCATCAGGGATGTAGCCTGTCTCCATACCTGTTCAATCTATATGATGTGCAAATTGTCTGAGAGGCTAGACTCTATGAAGAGGAGTGTGGCATCAGGATTGGAGGAAGAGTATAAAATGTATTTACATGTTAATTATGTATATGGATTATATACAAAATATATTCATTCCTATTGCTTGTTTTCAGTACCATGGAGTGGGAACTGACCCATAACTGACCTTTTATTTGATTTTCAGATCAGTCGGAGGATTTCTTTGGGGATTCTCTACATATATATGTATATAATGAATATGACCACATGTATATATCATATACCTAAATAAAAGGATTACTTGTGAATGCAAAACAAAATATTATAATGAAATGTGTCAATATCTGGATTTATAAAATCAAAAGTGAAGAACATGCTCTGTATTTCTCAAGTTGAAGAACAAAAGAAAGTAAGTTTCTCGTTGCAATATAAAAGAATTCTCTGTACAAAATATTAAAAAACACAGAGACTATCAAAAGAAAATAAAAGAATACACAGAGGAAACTCATGAGACTCAGTTATTTAAAAAAAAAATAACAACAAGAACCGACGTACTGAAGGAAGAAGTTAGTCTTACGAAGGACTAATGAAGGCATTGGCAAAACCAAGGAATGCTCTGGAAACTGACAGAATATCAATTGAAACAGTTAAACAAAAAGAAACATTTAAAGCACTTAAACATACCAAGAAAGTAGTTCTCTAATAGGCTTGAAAAGACATATTTATGCCTATTCCCAAAAATAAAGGATACACAAACAATTTGAAATTATTAACATCACAGGAAAGTAAGACATTACTATAGTCAATTGAAAAAGAATTCAAAAAATACACTGATAGGAAACTACCAGAAATTCAACTTAGCCTTTAAGGTACCCTTTTGTTTATGCCAAGAAACGTGAAAGACAGCAAATTGGCCAATTTACTGTTAAAGACCACATTTTGGGCCATATTTTAAATGATATGATCTGATAGAATATGCAAATTAACGGACACTAATGTAAATTAAAATCATGCTGAAAAAACTTTTACAACCTTTGGAGTAGTGCATGATGCACGATGAACTGCCAGGAATTCAAGCTGGATTCAGAAGACATGGATTTAGCAATCTCACTGGTGACTTCAAGTGAATCTTAGCTGAAAGCAGAAATAGCAGAATGAATATCAGAAAAAGCTTCCTGTGTTTTAATGACTGTGCAAAGACAAATGACTGCATTGTTATTGTCATGTGTCATCAACTCGCTTGGGACTCACAGC
>NW_006400227.1:660380-683591 GCF_000299155.1 Elephantulus edwardii | reverse complement strand
AGAAGAATAAGAATCCCAGAACACTTGATCGTGCTAATGTGAATCCTATACTTGGACCAGGAGGCAGTCATCAGAACAGAGCAAGGGAACACTGCATGGTTCAAAATTGGGAAGGGCATATGCAACGGATGTGTCCTATCTCCATACCTTTTCAACCTGTATGCAGAACAGAATAACTGTATACATTTCAAAAAACCATGGACAGCAAAGAGTTGGAAACAACCTGTCCATCAATAAAAGAAGACATACAGAAACTGCTACATTCACATAATGAAGAACTATGTAACATTTTAGAAATTATTAACTTGTCAAACATTATATAATCTGGAAATGAATCAATTCTAAAATAGCAACAATTGTACAAAAATTACAACTATAAAAAGCAGTGGAAATGTTCACACACAGAGGAAATGATAACTATGATGGTTACCAGGGAGAGAAAGATGGGGAGTAGAAAACTAATTAATAAAAAAATGGATACTTATTAATGAGGATGTTGAAATAGACAACACAGAATAAATGGATGATCGTGCACTACAGATAACATCAATAATGTTATGTGAATGAATGATTAATTGGAAAAGAATATGCTTTGTAAATTTTCACTTAAATCAATAAAAGTTATTCAAAACTATGGATAACACTGTAAAAAAGAATTTCTGAGCAAGTAATTGTGTTCATATTTAACCTGTATATAAACCAAAAAGCAGTAGTTTGAACAGCATATGCTTTTCTAATAATCCTGTGTGCTAAACAAATAAACCCAGTTGCTGGGACATATAAGGAACACTACATGAGGATTAGAGGGAAGACTCATTAATAATCTGTGATGTGCAGAGGACACAACCTTTCTCACAGAAAATGAACACTTGTATCACTTATTGATATAAAGGGAAGTATGCAACCTTGAAGATAGACTATACCTCAGTATAAAGATAACAAAAATCTTCACAAATGGACTAATAAACAATATCATGATAGAATGGAGGAAGAACTGAAGTTGTCAATCTGCCACCAAGACCCATAGAACCAATAATTAAGAAATGGGGGGGGGGGAAACTTTACATTGATCAGATACACAGAAAAAAAATCTATTTAAAATGTTAAAAAAGGTCTATCATTTGGGGCATAAATGTTGACCAAAGTTCTGTCTTCTTGGTCCACTGTGCCTTTAATCTTTATTTAGTGCCCTTATCATTTCTGATGGTTTTCATTCTGAAGTCTGTTTTATCAGAGATTAGTACTACCACATCTGCTTTTTTGTGGATGCCATTTACTTGGCATATTTCCCACCGCCCCCCCCAGCTTTGGATTTTAGTCTCTTTCTCTTTATTTCTTTGATGCATCTCTTGTAGACAACATATTGATGGACTTTCTGGTTTTATCCAGTCTTCTACTTTTCTCCTCTTAATTGGTGTATTTAGTCCATTCACTTCAAGTGTGATTTTTTACAGGGCAGGTGTTATAATTGCCATTTTGCTGGGTTTCTTTTTCTGTTGTTTCTGGTTACTATGTTGCTGTTGTTGTTAAGTGTCATTGAGTTGCAGGCGACTCATAGCGATCCTATGAAGGAGAGTCCTTGACGCTTGGGTGTCTCTCATCCTCTCTCCAGGTTCATAGGGTTTCCGGAGGCAAGCTATTATGGCAGTGAATGCCACTCCTCCTTCCAATCTGGTTGGTATGGTCCATCAATTTTCCCTTGGTGTCTCTGGCAATAAGAGAGATGCAAATCAAAACCACAATGAGATACCATCTTACTCCGGTAGCAGGGGGAAAGTTTAGCAGGGCAACAAGCAATAACGTTGGAGAGGATGTGGAGAGGTGGGGGCTCTCATACTCTGTTGGGACTATAAAATGGTACAACCACTTTGAAAGACATTTTGGCATTTCCTCAAAAAGTTGAACATAGAATCTCCATATGACCCACTTATTTCACCTCTAGGAATATTCCCCAAGGAAATTAGAACTGAGACACAGAGATTTGCACATCATTGTTCATAGCAGTGTTATTCTCCATTGCAAGAACATGGAGACAGACCAAATGTCCAACACAACAGAATGGATTAAGAAATTGTGGTATATTCACGCAGTGGAATACTATACAGAACAGAACAAAGGAGCGAAGACTCTGAAAAATACTGCATAACTTGAGAGAGTCTGGAGAGCATTGTGCTGAGTGAATTGACACAGTCAAATATGAATAAATACTGTATAAGACCATTATTTTTAAAGTGGAAAGATAACTATTAAAACATGAGTGGGAGCTCAAGAGAAGGTGGAGTGGTGAGGACAGGTAGAGGCGAAACCACAGGGTTGTACAGTTCAGTGGCTAGAGGGAGGGGGGCAAGGAAAGGGGAAGGATCTGGACGAAAAGACAGGGTAATGATGGGTAAGGTCCAGTGGTGATTGATTTAATAAAACATGATGCATGAGAATGAAATGAATATGAAATGCATGAATGATATGAGTATGAAACATAGTGTGAATGAAGAATAGTGTGTAACACAAAGTATAGTGAACTTTCTAAGCAAATTAATATAAAAATTGAAAAGTGTTACAAAAGAAAAGATAACAGTTTAAGGACGTTTGTTGTTTTCAAATCCATATGTGCGTGTTAAAACTATACAGTGAATAAAGAGGACCAAGGAAAAGCTGATATTTTTGAATTATATTGTTGACAAAGAATTACAGTATAACTTACCCTGCCAGAAGAACTAATCTGTCTTGAAAGACATACAATCAGAACACTACTTAGAATGAAAATTGGAGACTTCTAATATATTTTGGACATGTTTTAAGGAGAAATCAGTCCCTGGAAAAGATTAGCATGGTTGGTAAAGTAGAGAATCAGCAGATAAGTATGAAATCCTCAAAAAGAAAAATTGACACAGTGGCTGAATCACTGAGGGTCACGTCTAATAGCACCTGTGCAGTTGGCACAGGACAGGCAATGTCTTGTGTTGTACGCTGAGATGGAATGAACTCTACTTCACCCAGCAACATATATATTATTTTCATTATTTGTCATAGTTACATCCTAGAAACATGTCAGCAAATACTAAATTCTCAATTACAATTTAATCTTTCAGACCTCCTCTGAAAACCTTCATGCAGGACAATTGAGGTATTTTGCATCACTGTGCATGCACATGTCTGTCAGTGACCAGGAAAGTGGCAAGAGTATTGATTTTAGAGTTACAAATAAATTTTGCAGTGTAGGCAAATTCTTAAATACAGAATCTATGAATAATAAGAATCCATTCAATCTTCATATCCAGGCAGTCTCATACAGTTAAGGTACATCAAATATGTTATGTGCCCTGGGCACCACTTTAAAGGAGTGCATTGAGCAGTTCTACTATCCTAATAGAGACCAACAACCTTCCTTATCCATTCCACGTCTAGAGGTAAAGGAGGAGCAAACTGTGGAAATAACAAGTGCAAACAAGAGGAGGGGACTAGAAACAGCATAACACGAGTAAGGTGCCTAACTAAGGTTTCTGGAAGACCTCAACCTGGTGGATTGACACAGTGACTGCTGCAATGGGCTCTTGTGTGTCAGGAAGTGTGTGGATGGTGCAGAATAGAACTGGGTTCAGATCTTTTATTCATAAGGCCACCATGAGTCTTGTTTGATTTGACAGCATCTAACAACAACAACAACAGTGCTGTGGTGCATTATTTGCTACAGCAACCATTCTTATGTCAGCCTCTGAAAATAAACAATAAATAATAAAAGGTAATAATAATAAATAATATAAAGTATTCAACTTAAGTCAAAACTGTCTAATGATGACATTAGACAACACATTACAATAGGACTGCGATATAAATTGGGAACTACCCGTATAGATCCATATAAAATCGAGTAGGGTAGCACTACATGGTTTGGAATTGGGAGGAGAGCGTGGCAATGTTGTATTCTCTTTCCATATCTATTTAATCTGTATGCTGAGCAAATTATACTAGAATATGGACTCTATGAGGAGAAGTGTGGCATCAGAGTTAGAGGGAGACTCATCAATAACCTGTGTTATGCAGATGACACAACGCTGCTTGCTAAAATAGGAGGACTTGAAGCATTTGTTGAAGAAGATCAAGGAATGCAGCCTTCAGTATGGATTGAATCTAAATGTCAAAAAAACAAAGATTTTTAACACTGGACTGATAGGAAGTGTCATGGTGGATGGAGAGGAGAAACTGTTGACAGTTTCATCTTATTTGGATCCACAGTTAACACCTGTGGTACCAGAAGTCAGGAGATATGAAGAAGCATTGCACTGGGAAAATCTGCAATTAGGGTCCTCTCCAAATTATTGAGGAGTAATGATGTCAGTGTGTGAACTAAGGTATGTCTGATTCAGGCTATAATCTTTCCAAGTACTTGTTATGCATCTGAGAGCTGGACAGTGAATAAGACAGGAAAAGAATTGACACCTTTGAGTTGTGTTGTTGGAGAAGAGCACTGAACATCGCATGTATGCCCTCCCCCCCCAAAAAAAATAGATACTAGAGACATGTTTTGGCCGGTGTGCTCTTTGGAGGCACGAATGGTGAGGCTTCACCTCACATGTTCTGGGTATGTTCCTAGAAGAGTTTATTCCTTGGAGAGGGACATGATGCTGAAATGGGTGGAGGGTTGGCAAAGGAGAGGAAGACCCCCAAACAGGTGGATTGACACAGTGACTGCTGCAATGGGCTCTTGTGTGTCAGGAAGAGTGAAGATGGCACAGGATAGAACAGAATTCAGATCTTTTGTTCATAGGTTCGCTAAAGGTTGTACTTGATTCGAAGACACCTAACAACAACAATAACCACCTATATTGATACATATATATTCGTGTTGTTTTTGTGTACCATCAAGTTAGAACCAACCCATAGCTTACACTCTGGAGGCTTTTGGAGGTAATTAATCCCACAGAAGGATTCTCTATAGAATTATAATCCTTCTCTATAGAATTATACTGTTGTTTTCTATCTTGTTTGTTGTGTAGTCAATTGCTACTTACACCAACCCTTTGTAATAGAGTAGGATTTTCTCAAGGAATTTCCTAGGCTATAATGTTTATGAGAACAGAACAAAGACCAACATCTTTGTTTTCCGCTGAAGTAATCATTCTTTCTCCCTCCATCTTTCTAATATTGCCATTGAGTCAGAAGTGATTCATAACTGACCCTCCAGCAGGTTTTCAGAGACTATAAATTGAGTAAGAGGAAATCACCTATCTTTCACTTGTGTGGAGTCACGGTTGGATTCTGCCAGAGAAGTGTCACCCTTGGATTCACAGCACAACATAATGAACTTTGCTACCAGAACTCCACTGCTGAGCTGATAGGCAAATGATTAGCCTTTGTATAACCAATACTCACCACCAACACACACACGCACACACACACGCACACACACACACACACACACACACACACACACTTGTCACTAGGTGCAGTGAAATGGCTATTTTTATTGACAATAGCCATTTAATTTGGATTACATCTCAACGTCACAAAAGCAAAAATCCTCTACCAGGTCAATAGAAAACATCATGATAAACAGAGAAAAGATTAAAGTTGTCAATTTACCTTTCTTGGATCCACAATTGACACGCTTGGTACAATAAGAAATAAATCCAAAGGTGTGTCATATTGGGTAAGTCTGCTCTCAGGGACCTTTAAAAAGTACTAAATCAATAATGTCATCTTAAAAATTACAGTGCACCTGATCCAAACTATTATCTTTTCAGTTACTCACTATGTTGGACAATGACTAAGAATGGCAGAAGAATTGATGTCTTTTGCTTTGGTGTTGGAGAAAAGTGCTGAATTGGATTACCAAGAGAACAAGTGAGTCCAACATCGAGAAAGTAAAAACAGAGTGCTCCTTGGGTGCAAGGATAGTGAAACTTCATCTCATATCCTTTGAGCATGTTGTTAGTCCAGCCAGTTCTTGGAGAAGGATTCACGCTTGGGAAAGCATGAATCAGAATAAGAAAGAAAGTCCTAAACAAGATAGATAGACATGATAACTAACAATGGGCTCAATCAAGTACATCAGAGATGGTGAGGATAACACAGGATGGGGCAGGGTTCAAGTCTGATGTTCATAGGGTCACGATGAGTTGCTGACTAGGGGACACATAAAAACAGCAGCAATAATGCAACAGAATAAAACATTACTTGATCCTGAACTGTGCTCAAAATTGCTCCTTTTTTTAAAGCCCATTATTGTAGCCACTGTGTAAATCTATCTTATTAAGAATGTTTCTCTTTTTCACCGATTCTCCATTTTACTACATATGTTTCTACAGGGATTGGTCCTTCTGATAACATGGCCAAAGTATTTGGTACAAAGTCTCCTCATTCCCACCATAAAGAGGCATTTTGGATGTAGTTATGCCATTGATTTTCTTTTTAAGCAGTCTGTGATATATTCAAAACATGTCCATTGGTATCTCATCAATTGCTAGGATCTTATTTTTTGCCAGTGCTTTCATTGCAGCTTAAACTTCTTACCACTGGCTCTTGACCATATAGTACTTCCTGAAATATTTCACTGTCAGCCAGTTCTTTTTGGTACAGTGGATTATGTGTATTCTTTCCATCTTTTTAAAAAAAATATTTAAATTGGTTTGCTTACATAGTTTGTATACATTGTGTTTAACACTACTTTTCATCCATATTTTGTTTCATACAATCATTGCCATGCATTATGTCTTATAAAATCAATCACCATTGGATATTTCTCATTATTGAACAATTTTTCAAGTCCTCACCAGATCTTTCCCATTTACTTCACCCCCTCCTTCCACCGAGCAAAATATACAACCCTGTGGTTTCATCCCACCCATCCTCACTCCTCTGCTCCCACCCCTTCCCAACTTGTGTCCCTAGATATATTATACTAGTTATCCTACTATTTTTACAATAATGATATTATGCGGTTTTGTCCTTATGAAACGGAATTAGTTCGCTCAGAATAATGCTTTCCAGTCTCTCCAAAGTTATGTACTATTTTTTTAAAACCATTGCTCCTGAGTGCTACATAGTATTCCATTGTGTGAATGTACCACAGTTTCTCAATCTGTTCAGTTGTGGTTGGACATTTGAGCTGTTTCCACTTTCTTGAAATGGTGAATAAACCTACTATGAACATTGGTGTACAGATAGCCATTTGTGTCTCAGTTCTAATTTCCTTGGGGTATATTCCTAGTAGTGGAATAGCTGGGTCATATGGACCTTCTGTGTACAACTTTTTGAAGAAATTCAAAACTGTCTTCCAGAGTGGTTGTAGCATTTTGCAATCCCACCAACAGTGTATGAGAGTTCCAACTTCTACACATCCTCGCCAACATTTATTGTTTGCTGCTCTGCTAACCTTTGCCACTGCTACTAGGGTGAGATGGCATCTCATTGTGGTTTTGATTTCCATATCTCTTATTGCCAGTTATTTTGAAAAGTTTTTCATGTGTCTATTGGCCATCCAAATGTCTTCCTCTGTGAAAAATCTTTCCATGTCTTTTGCCCATTTGTAATTGGGTCATCAGTCTTTTTCTTCCGGAGGCCCATGACTTTTGTTATGAGACTCTTGTCTGAGACAATATTGCCAAATTTTTGTTCCCAGTCAGTAGATTTTCTTTTCACCCTATTGAAAAATGTTTTTGAAGAGCACAGAGATTTAATCTTTAGACAGTCCTATTCAACAACTGTATCCTCTCCAGATTGTGTATTTCTACCTGTATTTGCCAGTCTCTTAATACCATAGACTAGGCCGTCTAAGCTTGATCCTTGCTTATCCTTTATGAACTTTAGAATTTTGGGCTTTATTCCCAGGTCTGTGAGCTACCATGAAGTGATTTTTGTGTATAGTGTGAGGTGTGGATTCTGTTTCAGCTGTCTGCGGGTAGCTGTCTAGTTTTGCCATCACCAACTGTTGAAGAGGTTGCCATTTCCCCATTTGATAAGTTTTATTTCCTGGTCAAATATCAGTTGACAATAGAAAGCTGGGTCCATTTTTGGGTTTTAAGTTCTGTTTCATTGATTGATGTGTCTGTCATTGTACCAGTACCATGCTGTTTTGCTTAGTACCATTAGTAGGTTTTAAGGTCAGGAATTGCTGTGTTTTGCCCACAGCCACTATAGGTATTGAAACTCAAGGCTTCAATTTGTTTTTCAGTTATTTCAGTTTGAAAATGCTGAACAAGTTCTCCCTTTTTATTTTCCAATTCTAGGGTTTTTTGCAAATTGCGTTATTATGGTTTGCTTTGTCTTCTTGAGCTGCCCTTTGAAATCTCCTGTTCAGCTCTTTTATTTCAGCATCTCTCTATTTATTTTGGCTTTTTTACACTCAAGTGAAATTTTTAAGGTCTTTTCTGCTATCCATTTTTTTTCCTTAGTTCCTCCTCCGTCTTTGTGGTGACCTCTTGCTCTCTTCATGATTGATGTCATCTACAGTTCATCTGGTATTTGATCACTGGTTTTCCATGCTTCAATTCTATTCTTAAGATAATTTTTAAATTTAAGTGGGATCAACAGAATTGACAAAAGTGTAGATAGGCTGGGTTTAGAAGAGGTGGTGGTACTAGAGATATTGTAGCTAATGATAGATGTTGACTGAAAGCAGGGAATATTAGGGGAATGTCTACCTATGTTTTATTGATTATACAAAGGCATTTGACTGTGTGGATCAAAACAAACTGTGGCTGACTCTGAGAAGAAGGGGAATCCCAGAACACTTGATTGTGCTTATGCAAAATCTATGCTTATACCGGGAGACAGCCATCAGAACAGAGCAAGGAAACACTGCACGTTTCAAAATTGGGAAGGGTGTATTCCAGGGGTGTGTCACACCTCCCCATCCTTTCAAATGATAAGCAGAACAGATTATCTGGGAGGCTGGGCTGTATGAGGAAAAGTGTTGCATCAGGATTGGTGGAAGACCCATCAACACTCTGTGTTATGCAGATGACACAACCCTGCTTGCTGAAAATGAAGAGGACCTGAAGCACTTGTTGCAGAGCATCAAGGACTGCAGCCTTCGATATGGATTGTGGCTCAATACCAAGAAGACAAAGATTCTTACCATTGGACCAATTGGTAACATCAGGATAGATGGTGAAGGGTTTTAGATTGTTAACAACTTCAGTTTGCTTGGCTCCACAGTCAACAATCTTGGCACCAGCAGCTATAAAATTAAAAGATGTGTTGTCATGGGAAAGTCAGCTGTTAGGGACCTCACCAAAGGACTGAAGAGCAATGGTGCTACTCTGGAAACTAAGTGCGCCTGATACAGGTCATGGTCTTTGTAATCATTTGCTATGCATCAGAGATTTGGACAATGATGAGGGAGAATAGAAGAGGAATTGATGTCTTTGAGCTGTGGTGTTGGAGAAGAGTATTGAATATACCATGGACTGCTAAGAAAATGAACAGGTTCATCCCTGGAGATGGTTAAACCAGGCTGTTCCATGGAGGAAAAGATTCTGAAGCTTCATCTGACATACTTTGGACATGATGCAAGAAGGGACTAGTCTTTGGAGAGAGACATCATGCTTGGTAGGGTGGAGGGACAGTGCAGGAAAGGAAGACCCTCTATGAGGTGAATTGATTCAGTGACTAGAGTAATGGGGGTAGGTGTGTCAGAGACAGTGAGACTGGCGCAGGATAGAGCAAGGTTTAGGGCTATTATACAAAGGATCCTCATGGGTCGCAGGCAACTCGACGGCACATAACAACAGCAGGCTTATAATTATATTTTTGTTCTCATGGATATGTCTTCATTTTTTTCAGCCTCAATTTGAACTTGCGTATGAGTAATTGATCAGTTCTACAGTCAGGCCTTGCCTGGTTTTGATTGCTGATACTGACCTTCTCCAACAATTCTTTTCACAGATGTGGTCCAACTGAGTCCTATGCAGTCCATCTTGTGAGGTCCATGTGTAAAATCAACATATATTGTTTTGGGTTTTTTTTAAGAGGTATTCACAGTGAAGAAATCATTGAACATACAAAATTTGATCATTCTACTTCCAGCCTCATTTCCGTCCTCAAGTCTGTACTTTCCAGTTGTCTTCCCTTTGTAGTTTTTTGAACAATTGAGTTCCAGTCACCAGTTATCATTAACACATCTTAATTGCATAGTTAATCAATTTGGAATGTAAAATTTTATAAAAATCTTCCGTTTTCTCCTCTTGGGCTTTACTGAAGGTGCACATATTTGAATAATGGTCATATGTCTAGGTATTCATTGTATACATGTGAATAATGTCCTATTATTACTTACAACATTGTACCTCAGGATTGTTGTTGTATACCATCAAGTCTGAACTGACCCATAGTTGACCTTCCAGTGGGTTTTCAGATTGTCTATCCTCCTGCAGAGCTGCTGCCTGATTCGAATCACGTGCGTTCGGGATTGCAGGCAGACTTTGTTCTAGACCACCAGACCTGCAAGTTTCTATATCAGGGCAGAACTTGAAATTGTCTTTTGAACTATGACTACAACACCAACAAAACTGCTGTTTGGTGGCAAGGATTGCAAAGCTCGGTCTCTCATATTTTGGACATGTTGTCTTTATTGTTATTAAGTGCCATCGAACTGAATATGACTCAACAAATCCAAACAATATGAACAACAAATATTAACAACAAATCTGAACCTGGTCCTATCCTGTGCCATCCTCATACTTCCTGACATAATAGAGCCCATTGTGGCAGTCACTGTGTCTATCTGCCTTGTTGAGGGTCTTATTTTCCTTTGCCAAGCCTCCATCCTTCCCAGCATCATGTCCCTCTCCAAGGAATGGCCTCTCCTAGCAAGATCTCTGAAGTATGTGAAATGAAGCTTTATTCTCTTTGTCTCCAAGGAGCACTCTGGCTGTACTTTCTCTAAGACATACTTATTCTTTTGACAGTCCATGGAATAGTCAGAACTCTTTTCCAACACCAATGCTCACAGGTATCAATAATTTATTTTGTAATCCTTATTCATTGTCCAGCTCTCAGAAGCATAGCAAATGATCAGAAAGACCATGACCTGAATCAGATGAACATTAGTCCTCAAACTGGAATCATCGCTCCTTAAAAATTTGGACAGGTCTCTAATGGCAGACTTTACAAATGCAATATGTCTTCTGACTTCCTGACAGCTGGCACCAACAGTGAATCCAAATAAGATGAAGTTGTTGAAAGTTTTAATCATTTCTCCATCTATCATGATATTTCCTATAGGTCCAGTGGCAAGAATTTTTGTTTTCTTTATGTTCAAGTGGAATCCGTATTGAAGGCTGTTTTCTTTGATCTTCTGCAACAAATGTTTCAAATCCTCCTCACTTTCAGCAAGCAAAGTTGTTTCATCTGCATAACACAAGTTACTGATGAGTCTTCTTCCCATCTTGGTGCCACATTCTTCTTCATAGAGTCCAGTTTCTCAAATAATTTGCTCAGCATACAAATTCAATAGGTGTGGAGGGAGAATACAATCCTGACACACATCCCTCTTAGTTTTAAACCATATGCATCAACAACTAGAGCCAATGAAGAGGAAAGAGAAGATTTCTACCAACTTATGCAGTAAGAGATCAATCGAACATGCAATCAAGATACATTATAATAATGGATGACTTTAATAAAAAGTTGAGAAGAGAGAAGAAGGATCATTTTTTGGAAACCATGGACTTGGTGACAGAAATGAAACTGGAGATAGAATGATTTAATTTTGGATAATCAACAACTTATTCATTTGCAAATACATTTTGTAAGAAACATAAATGCAGATTAAACACATGCATTTCACCTGATGGTATGCATAGGAATCAAATAGATTATGTCTGTGGAAAGAACTGCTGGAGAAGCTTAATATCAGCTATGAAAAATGGGCCAGGAACTGATTATAGAATAGACCACAAACTACTCATATGCAAGTTCAAGCTGAAGCTGAGGAAAATTAAACCAATTCCACGGGAACCAATATATGACCTTGAGTCTATCCCACCTGAATTTCAGAACCATCTCAGGAACAGTTTGAGGCCTTGAACACTAATGAGCAAAGACTGGATGAGCTGTGGAAGGATATAAAAAAATATCATCCAGGAAGAATTAAAAAAATCATTACAAAGATAGAGGAGGAAGAATAGATTAAGACGGATGCCAGAAAAATTCTAAATATTGCACTAGATCACCAAGAATCCAAAGAAAAGGGAAGAAATCAAAACATTAAAGAGTTGAACAGAAGTTTTCATACAGCAGTGAGGGAAAACAAAGTAAAGTATTACAATGAAATGTGCAGTGAGCTGGAGTCAGAAAATCAAAAGGGCTGAATTAGTTCAGCATTTCTTAAGCTCAAGGAACTGAAGAATAAATTCAAACCTCAAGTTGCAATACTTAAGGATACTTTGGACAGAATATTAAGTGATGTAGGAAGCATTAAGAGAAGATAGAAAGAATATACATAGTCATTGTACCAAAAGGAATTGGTGGACACAAAAGAATTTAATGAAATAGCATATGAGCAAGAGCCTGTGGTGGTAAAGGAAGAAATTCAAGCTATTCTGAAAGAAGTGGCAAAAAACAAGGCTCCAGGAGTTGATGGCATACCAATTGACATTTCAGCAAACAGACACTGCAGTGGATGTGCTCACTAAGTTGTGCCAAGAAATCTGGAAGAAGCCTGGGAAACTGACTGGAAGAAATCTATAATTGTTCCCACTTCAAAGAAAAGTGACCCAACAGAGTGTGGAAATTATCGAACAATATTATTGATATCGTGTGCAAGCAAGATTCTGCTGAAGATCATCCAAAAATGACTGGAACAGCACATCAACAGAGAATGGTCAGATGTGTAGGCTGGGTTTAGAAGAGGTAATGGTGCTAGGGATATTTTAGCTAATGTCGGATGGATCTTGGTTGAAAGCAGGGAGTACCAGAGGAATGTATATCTGTGTTTCATTGATTTTGCAAAGGCACATGACTGTGTAGATCACAACAAATTGTGGCTGACTTTCAGAAGAATGGGAATCCCAGAATACTTGACTGTGCTTGTGCGAAATCTATACTTGAACCAGGAGGTAGTCATCAGAACAGAGCAAGAAAATACTGCATGGTTTAAAATTGGGAAGGGTGTGTGCCAAGGATTTTTTCCTATCTCCGTATCTTTTCAATATATATGTGGAATAGATTATTTGTGAGGCTGGGCTTTATGAGGATAAACATGGAATCAAGATTGGAGGTAGATCCATCAATAATCTCTGTTATACAGATGATACACCCCTGCTTGCTGAAAGTGAGAAGGATCTGAAGCACTTGCTGCAGAAGGTCAAGGACTGCAGTCGTCAAGATGGATTGAAGCTCAACACTGAGAAAACAATGATTCTCACCACTGGGCCAATTGGTAGCATCATGATAGATGGTGAAGAGATTGAGATTGTTAACAGCTTTAGTTTGCTTGGCTCTACAATCAACACTCTTGGTGACAGCAGCCAGGAAATGAAAACATGTATTGCATTGGGAAAGTTTGCTGTCAGAGACCTCTCCAAAGATGTCAGTCTAGAGACTAAAGTGCACCTGATAGAGGCCATTGTCTTTGCAATTGCTTGTTATGCATCAGACAGCTAGACAATGGCTTGGGGTGATAGAAGGAGAATCAATGTCTTTGAGCTGTGGTACTGGAGAAGCGTACTGAATATATCTTGGACTGCTAGGAGAACAAATATGTTCATCCTGCAGAGGGTGAAGCCAGGCTTGGAGACAAGGATTCTGAAGCTGTGACATACTTGGACATGTTGCAAGGTGGAATCATTTCTTGGAGAAGGCTGTCCTGCTTGGGAGTGTGGAAGGACAGCTCAGGAGAAGATGACTCTCCATGAGGCGATTGATTCAGTGACTGGGGTAATGGGGATAGGTGTGTCAGAGACAATAAGATTGGCACAGGACAGAGCAGGGTTTAGGGCTGTTGTACATAGGGTTGCTATGAGTCACCGGTGACTCAACGGCACATAACAACAACAACCACCACAATGTTTCCTTGCTCAGTTAACACAACAACTTCCTGATCTAGGTGTAGAGGCTCTTCCTTCAAGAAGGACTTCGTGCATGGAAAGATGGGGAAACAGCAGAGAGGAAAACCTTCAACCAGGTGGATTGGAACAGTGCATCAATGGACTTGAGTGTGTCAGAGATTGTTAGGATGGCATAGGACATGGTTCGTATCTGTTATTCATAGGGTGGCTATGAGTCATTCTTGACTTGATGGCACCTAACGATATGATATATTTGATAATTTTTTTCTCACACCTTAATTCAAAGTCTTCTTCATTTCGTCTTATTTGTTGTCCAACTTTTGCATGCTTAATAGGTGGCACTTAAAATTATTTGAGATGGGTTCACAAAATGTCGCACTTCTCTTTTACATTTTTGAATACCTGTTCTATATGATCATCCCTGACCTCACAGATCTGACTGACTCTTCATTTCTTTACATGCTCGTTATGGACTCTACTTAGCAGCATCTGGACTTTTGGCAGCATTTTTTGTTTACACGTACTTTTTTCTAGATTATGTGTGGGCCTTTGAACATTTTGCAAGCAGGGTCTATGTCTTAACCTTATTTTAAAACCAATGAATTAGTAGTTTAAGAAATAAGAAGTTGTAAAGGTTTAATTCTCATCATCTTTATCATGTGAATATATGCACATAATGGGAAGTGTGCGTAATCATCACATGATGTACCTAGAGGGTGCAAATACATAACTCAATTGACAGCCAGAATGTTGACAGTTCAACGCTACATAGAGGGAAACATATACATTAACATTTAAAACATAGGTCAGTTCTGACACTCTAGTTTGGTGAAAACAATGATCTATATAAAGTTCCAGTTGCAGTGATGGTAAATATGGTAGGTCAGCTAAGCCATGATTTTCAGTATAATATGATTATCCTATGTGTTCTAAATACAAAGCTCTACGATGTTAATGAGGCAAGATTAGAGACAGTTATGTCAGAATATAATCAGCTTTGATCTGATATAAGAGAAGTCTCCTCAGATTTATTTATTTGGGTTTATTTATTTATTTAATTTTAAACCAATATAATGTTCCCTTGCTTTGTTCACACTTCCTTCTTTCTCTATGTAATAGGTTTCGTGTAAGCACAATTAAGTGTTTTGGGAATCCCATTCTTCTCAATGTTAACTATAATTTGGTACAATTGACACAGCCAAATTCTTTGTATAGTCAATAAAGCACAAATAGACAGTCTTCTTGTATTTTCTGCTTTCAGCCAAGATCCATGTGACATCAACTGTGATATCCCCATTGTCATGACCTCTTCTAAATCCAACTTATATGTTTTGCAATTCTCTGTGTGCTGTTCTGTTTGTTTTTGAATCATCTTCAGCAGTATTTTGCTTGCCTGTAATTTTTTAATAATTCCCACATTCTATTGGAAATACCTATGTGTAAGTCACTAAAAATACATGGTTAGAATTTCTGAAGTTAACAATAGATATATGCATATGTAGAACTATGATGCTCTCTAATCCTTAATTAGAAACTCTGAAGGTCTAGTGTTAAAGAGCTGTACTGCTTATACAAAAGGACAAGGATTCAAATTCACCAACTTTTCTATAGGAGAACAATGGGCAATCCACTCTCATGTAGTTTATTGCTTCTGAAAACCACTGGACAGCTATGAGTCAGTTCCAACTTAATGGTATATAACAAAAACAATCCTTAATTGCATTTTTAGAATTTATACATTTAAATAGAGTTTACAAGTTTTTCTAAACTTTGAAAGGTGAAGAATTGTGAAAAACATGAAGTGTATAGAAAAAATATTCATAAAAAATATTTCCATAAACTATGATTTAACAAAAACAAAAGTAGTTCACTCACCTGTACATTATTATTTAAAAAAATGACGAACTTTCAAATTTCCATGATAGGGCTGGGAAATAAATATTTCCTATAATAGCTCTCTTAATTTCAATAAACCAGATCTCTATAAATTAACCTTTAGGCATAAATGTTGCTGTTGTTGTTATGTGCCTTTGAGTCACCCTATGCACAACAAACAGTCTTAAACCTTGCTCTGTCCTATGCCAGTCTCACTGTCTCCAACACACCCACCCCCATTACTCCAGTCACTGAATCAATCCACATCATAGAGGGTCTTCCTATCCTGGGCTGTCCCTCTACCTTCCCAAGCATGACGTTCCTCTCCAAGGACTGGTCCCTCCTTGCAACATGTCCAAAGTATGTCAGACAAAGTTTCAGAATCCTTGACTCCAAGGAGCAGCCTGGCTTAACCCTCTCCAGGATGAACCTGTTTATTTTCTTAGCAGTCCATGGCACACTCAATACTGTTCTTTAGCACCACAGCTCAAGGCATCAAGTCTCCTTCTATCATCTCAAATCATTGTCCAGCTCACTGATGCATAGCAAATAATGGCAAAGACCATGGCCTGTATCAGAAGCACCTTAGTCTCCAGAGTGACACCACTGATTTTCTGTTTTTGGAGAGGTCTATAGCAGCAGACTTTCTCATCACAATATGTTTTTTAATTTCCTTGCTGTTGGTGCCTGTAGTGTTGACTGTGGAACCAAGCAAACTAAAGTTATTAACAATCTCAATCTCTTCACCATCAAGCCTGATGCTTCCAATTGACCCAGTGGTGAGAATCTTTGTCTTCTTGACATTGAGCCTCAATACATGTTGAAGGCTGCAGTCCTTGACCCTCTGCAGCAAATGCTTCAGGTCCTCCTTCGTTTCAGTAAGCAGGGTTGTGTCATCTACATAGCACAGATTGTTGATGAATCTTCCAGCAATCCTGATTCCACACTTCTCATACAGCCTAGCCTCCTGGATAATCTGTTCTGCATGCAGGTTAAAAGATACGATGATAGGACACATCCCTGGCATACGCCCTTCCCAATTTTGAACCATGCAGTGTTTCCTTGCTTTGTCCTGATAACTGCCTCTTGGTCCAAGTATAGGTTTCACATTAGCATGATCAAGTGTTCTGGGTTTCCATTCTTCAAAGAGTCAGCCACAATTTGTTACGATCCACACAGTCAAACATCTATGCATAGTCAATGAAAGATAGACATTCCTCTGGTTCTCCTTGCTTTCAGCAAAGATCTACCTTACGTTAGCTCAATAGCCCTAGTACCATGAACCCTTTTAAGCCCAGCCTAGATTTCTGGCAGTTCTCTGTTGATGTGCTATTCCAGTCGTTTTTGGATAATCATCAGCAGAATATTGCTTGCATGTGAAATCCATGATATTGTTCTATAGTTTCCACACTTAGTTGGGTCACCTTTCTTTGGAATGATAACAAATATAGATCTCTTCCTGTCTGTTTTCCAAGTGGTTAGCCTCCAGACTTCTTCGCACAGCTTGGTGAGCACATCTAGATCAGCATCTGTTAGTGGAAATATGTCATTTGGTATACCATCTATTCCTGGGGCCTTATTTTTTGCCAATTCCTTCAAAGCAGCTTGAACTTCTTCCTTCATCACCACAAGGCTTTTGCTCATAATGTTGTTTCATGAAATTCTTCTGTGTTTGCCAATTCCTTTTTGTAAAGTGAGTCTGTATATTCTTTCTACCTTCTTTTAATACTTCCTAGATCATTTAATAGTCTGCTCAAAGCATCCCGAGGTTTGAATTTGTTCTTTAGTTCCTTGAGTTCAAGAAATGCTGAGCGAGTTTGGCCCTTTTGATTTTCTGACTCCAGCTCCTTATAATATTTTACTTTGTCTTCCTGCTCTGCCTTTTGAAATCTTCTGTTCAGCTTTTTTAACATCTTGAAATTTTCCTTCTGCTTTGGCTTTGTGGCACTCTAGTGCAATACTCAGGTTCTCTTCTGACATCCATTGTGGTCTTTCCTTCCTCTTATGTCTTTGTAATGACCTTTTGCGCTCTTCCTGCATTATACTCTTGATATCCTCCCACAACTCAGCTTTAGTGTTCAAGGCCTCAAACCTGTTCCTGAGATGGTTCTGAAATTCAGGTGGGATAGACTCAAGGTCATATTTTGGTTCCTGTGGATTCCATTTTCTTCAGCTTCAGTTTGAACTTGTATATGGGTATATTAGTGGTCTATTCCACAATCAGCACCTGGCCTAGTTTTCACAGCTGATCTTGAGCTTCTCTAGTGGTTCTTTCCACAGTTATAATCAATCTGATTTCTATGCATACCATCAGGTGAAATCTATAAATAGTCACTCAAAAATCCTTTTAGTTCGCAAAAAATAAAATATACTACTAATTTAAATATTTGCCTTGAAACCTAAATTCTCATACAACAATTCTCTTAAAAAGACAGTCTAGTAGTCTGGCTAAACAACAGTCTAGTAGTACTGGCTAAACATGACAATACTTTAGCTTATCCTGTAGAACAAGATGAAGAAATCACATATAATCTCTTTAATTCTGAGAATGAAGACTGAGAAGAGATAATGCCTCCACAACTGATCTCAAGCGTAGCTAGGGCTTCCTCTTTCTAGCTCAGGAAGTGGTTAAGTCTCCTCCCAAGACAACTCCTTAAAGTAAAAACTGAAAGGCAGAAGATTTGAGTTTTAATCACTAACCTAGCATTGTAATTGCTAATTTAGAAAGTCTGTGGGTCTTAATAATGTGCCTTGCCATGAATTCCTTGCAATAAATGAAGAGTTTGCGCATGATAAATCTGAGCATTTCTTCAATTATTCTTAAGATAGAAAGTTCTCCCTGAAAAATTCTGGCTTCTGGGACCTCAATTTTAATTGTAAAATGTGTTTGCACTTAATTCTGTTTTAAATGGTAAAATAATGTAATTATATTTTTATTAAATAAACTAAGTATTTCAGATTATTACTGATTTTCATTTACATAGTTATTGAAGCCCCTACTATCTGCATGAAATGTTCAAATAAACATAATAATGTTACATCAATGATATAAATGAAACTAACTCAGTCCTTTGAGTTTGACTAGATCAGTGCTCATGTATAATAATAACAAAATATACTCACTCCACACATATACTAGAAGAAACCAGAATCCCAAGGGATCCACATAAAACTGACATATCATTTCACCAAAACAAAACAGTTTTCAATGGAGAATATTTTATACTTCTGCATTTTTTAATTTGTATCTAATTAAAATAAAACTTAAAAATTTAATTCTTTGAGTCATAACAATCACACTTCAAGTGCTTACGTGTCCCATGTCTCATAAAGGGTACATTTCCACTATTGCAGAACTTCATTCTGGACAGTGTTAATGTAAAGTTTAATTAACATAGAAATTACAAGTTTTATAGGCTTTTATCAGACTGTCAGAGCCAAGTATTATAAATGATATTATTTCAATTAAAAAAATTATCACTTATTTTCATAATGATTCAAGGATGTACCAGTCCTTGAAGATGGACATTGTGCTCGGAATGGCAAAAAGTCAGCACAGGAGAGGAGGACTCTGAATAAGTTAGATTGACACAGTGACTGTGGCAATGGGGTCAGATGTGTCATAGATGGTAAAGTTGGCTCAGTAGAGGACAAGATTCAGAGCCATTGTTTATGAGGTCTTTATAAGTCAGTCAACTTGAGAGCACATAATAATGTGCTATACAGTTCCTATAAGCTGTATTTAACTCAGTGGTAATGGATCCAGCGTTATTTTTTCAGAGGGTTCTGTATATATGTGTGTGTTTTGCAAAAATTAATCACTGTGTTGCTTTTTTCAAAATTATCCTGCTGTGATTATTAGCAGATTATTTATAAGAAGTCTCATGTCAATGTAGTGCCAAATGTTTGACCTACCGCATAAGTCCATGCTTTCTGATATCAATAGCTCCTCCTTTTCTTGGTTTCCTAGCTCCTCTATGTCTCTTCAATTTAATCATTTGTAAGAAGGTCTTCCAAAGACCAAGAACCATTAGGGGAATGACTTACATGACTATAGGTAGCCGCCTGGTTTTGGAGAAACTGGTGAGCCATAGGCAAAGATCCTGTAAACTATTGGTTAAGGCATTACTGGATAGCAACTGGGTGATGCCAGCTGGTGGTGTAGAGACTGGTAAAGGGCTGAAAGTCATGTTCCAGGCACATGAACTTTTCCAAAGGAAAAGGGCACTTGGTCCCTGGAGTTTATATAAGTATCTGTTAGGGGAAGATTTGTATCTCATCTTAATCCTCTCTCTTTAATACAATGATTACTAAAACACAACATAAATAATCATTGGCTAAAGAAGACATCTGAATGATAAACATTCAACAGCCAGAAGTGCTAATCAAAAAGCTGGATGTTTGAATCTACTTTATGGCTCCATGGGGAAAATGGTTATGATTTGCTCTTGTTAAGATAGCAGATGAAGGCTCTATGAAGGAAGTTCTACTCTATTACATGAAATTGGCTGATGGGAAGCAAAAAACCACAACAGTTTGTATTTGTATTTATTCACATTTTTGAAAAATGTGACCTGATAGATTATAGAAATTATCACACAACATGGTCTTTTTGATTACTTTCTATGCATCTAAGAGCTATACAATGAAGAAGCAGAAAAAGAATAAACTCATTGAAGTTGTGATGTTGGAGAAGAGCACCAAAACATCCCATGGACAGCGAGGAAAAAAATGAACAGATGTGTGTTGGAGAGGGTGCATCCAGAGTGCTCTATGGAGGTAAGAATGATGAGGCTTCACCTCACATACTCTGGGCAGGTTGATAAAAGAAGCTATTCCTTGGAGAAGGACATGATGCTGGGAAGGGTAGAGGGTTGGTGAAGGAGAGGTAGACCTATAACCAGGTGGGTTGGCACAGTGACTGCTACTATATGCTCGTGTGTGTCAGGAAATGTGAGGATGACACAGGATAGAACAAGGTTCAGATATTTTGTTCATAAAGTCTCTATGAATTGTACTTGACTCAATGACACTTAACAACAACCTCACTAGTATCACACACAAGCAAAATACTCCTGAAGATTGTTAAAAAATGTCTAAAACAGTACAATGACAGAGAACTACTAGAAATAAAAGCTGAGTTTAGAAGAGGTCGTGGCACTAGAGACAGTATCACCAATATCAGATAGATCTTGGCAGAAAGCAAAGAGTACCAGAAGAATATCTATCTGTGTTTTACTGTCTATCCAAAGGAATTTGACTGTGTGGATCAAAACAGATTGTGACTAACACTGAGGAGAATGGGAATCCCAGAACACTTGATTGTTCTGATGCAAAACCTATACTCAGACCAGGAAGCAGTCCTCAGATCAGAGCAGGAAAACAATGCATGGTTCAAAATCACAAAAAGACTGCATCAGGGATATGACCTATCTCCAAATGTTTTCAATCTATATTCAGAACAGATTATTGAGGAGACCAGGTGTAATAAGAAGAAATGTGACATGAGGATTGGAGGAAGACTCATCAACAACCCAAATTATGCAAATGACACAACCTTGCTTCCTGAAACTGAAGATGACATGAAATGCTTGTGGCAGAATATCAAGAAGTGTAGTCCTCAATATGAATTGAAGGTCAGCATCAAGAAGACAAAATTATCACCACTTGACCAATTGGCAGCACCATGATAGACGGAGAAGAGATTGAGGCTCTTAACAATTGTAACTTTCTTAGCTCCACAAGAAACATTCTAGATACCAGAAATGAGAAAATTAAAAAAAAAAAAGATTAAAAAAATATTGCACTGGGAATATCTGCTCTCAGGGACCTCTCCAGAATACTGAGAAGCAATAATGTCAGTACAGAGACTAAAGTGTGTCTGATTCAGGCCATGGTCTTCACTATTACTTGGTATGCATCAGAGAGCTGGACAATGACTAAGAATTGTTTAAAAGGAAGAATTGATGCATTTGAATTGTGGTGCTAGAGAAGAGTCCTTTTAAAAAAGATTATTCTTATTTACAAAGTTTGAATCCACTGTTTTTTCACAAAAGATCCTTCTTATTTCCTTCACCTCACCCACCTATCATAGTCTGTAACCCTATGATTAACACCCTACACCCCCACCCATCCTCATCCCTCTATTTCTACCTTCACCCCCCATTGCTTTGGATCTTCACACTCATTTTAGAATAAAGGTTTTATACAGTTATTTGTCCTTATGGGACTTAGTTAGTTCACTCAACATAGTGTTCTCCAGCTCCTCCCAAGTTAGGTAGTAATTTACAAAATCATCGCTCCTGCATGCTGTGTAGTATTTCACTGTATGAATGTATCACAACTTCTCAATCCATTCATTTGTAGTTAGACATCTGGGCTGTTTCCATGTTCTTGAGATCTTGAATAATGCTACTATGAACATAGGTGTACACGTTTCCATTTGAGCCTCAGTACAACTCCAAAGACTCAACCAAAAAATTGTTAGAGCTAGTAAGCCAGTTTAGTAGAGTGACAGGATATAAGATCAATATCCAAAAATCAATGGGATTCCTCTACAGTAATAGATAGAACTTAGTGAAGGAAATCAAGAAATCAATACCATTTACAACGTTGTTTTTGTTATTGTTGATTGTCATGAGTTGAGCATGACTCATAGCAACCCTATGAACAAAAGGCCTGAAGCTTTTCTATAACTATCGACGTTTATCAAAGTTCATAGAGTTTCTAGAGGCTTGTTGTTTCAGAAGTGGATAGCCAACCACAAATTAATGTACTTGAAAGTGAAACTAACTAGAGATACACAAGACCTATACAAAGAAAACTATACAACATTTCTGCAAGACACAATAAAAGACCTAAAGAAATAGGGAAAATGTGCCCTTTTCCTGGATACGAAGACTCAAAATTGTGAAAATGACAATTCTACCAAAACATGGAGAAGAGTCTTGAACACACCATGTACTGTCAAGAAAACAAATAGGTCTGTCTTGGAGAGGGTGAAACCGAGTTTCCTTGGAAGCTAGGATTTTGAAGCTCCATCTCACATACTTTGGGCACATGGGGCACATGGCCAGGAGGGACTGGTGCTTGGAAAAGGACATTGTGCTTGGAAGGGTAGAGGAACAGTGCAGAAGAGGAAGACCCTGGATGAGATGGATTGATACACTAACGTGGCAGTGGGGGTAGGTGTATCAAAGTCAGTGAGACTGACTCAGGATAGGCAAGTTTCAGAGCTGTACACTGAGTCACTATGAATCACAGGTGACTTGATGGTAGATCACAACAGCAACAATCTTTAAAACATCACTTAATTATTTATCAATAA
>NW_006400227.1:633809-660280 GCF_000299155.1 Elephantulus edwardii | reverse complement strand
ATAAAAATGTATTAAATATAGATTGAAGGATATCAATGCTGACATCAGATGGATATTGGCTAAAAGCAAAGATTACTAGAAAGATGTTTGTTTATATTTTATTGACTATGAAAATGTATTTGATTGTGTGACTATAATAATTATAGATAATTTGAAAAGGAAGAGAGTTCCAGAACACTTAATTGAATTCGTGTAGAACAGGTATAACGACCAATAAGCAGTTGTTTGGACAAGGGATAGTGTGTGATTTAAAAGCGGGAAAAATGTAATTTTTCTCTAAAACTACTCAATCTGTATGAGGAACAAATAATTCAAAGGCCTGAACTATATGAGACAGAATTCAACCTTAGGATTGGAGGAAGTTTCATCAAAAACCTATGTTTTCAAGTAACTCAACTTTGTTTTCAGAAAATGAAGTTGAAGCACTTATTAAAGAAAATAAATGACTACAGCTATCAATATGAATTACATATCAATTTAAAAGACATAATACTCACTCACTAAATTTAAAAAAAAAAAGATTGCCAGAAGAAATAAAAGAATTGGTTTTGTTTTAAAATGCAGCTTGAAATGATACAAGCAAATAAAATTTTATTTATTTATTTCCATACCCAGGTTAATAAAAGTGTCACTCACTATTTTTTATTATATATGTCTACTTGTCACTTGTCAACCCTCATTATCTGAAAGTTAGCACTTATAGCAAAAATTCTGCTGTTTTGTGCATTATCTAAACACTGGTCTTAATAAATACTAATGTGCTAGGTGAAAGTAACACTGACCGAGATGATTAAAGTTACATGTCAGCCGGGTTGGGTCATGCCTGTCAGTGCATTAGCAGTTATCTAATGAAGTTGTGCCATCATATAATGACATAATATGGCAATATTTTAACGATATCACTATATTCCATTTTGTGATTTGGTGCAGTTATTCATGATTGTCAAATACTTTTTTTTTGTTCTGTTCACTTCTTGGACCCTAATAATGTCAGTCACTGAAGAGTCAGTGTACACAAAAGTAAGCACTTGCTATTTCAGTCTTGTTTATATGTGCTTTCAGTGACATGAGTCACATTCATTATCATCTGTAACTTTCACAACTATCCATTTAAGGAGCTGAGCAGATTTTAAAAGGCAGCTTGGGAAGACAAAGCAAAAAATTATAATGAAATGTGCAAAGAGCTGGAGTTAGAAAATCCAAAGGGCTGAACTCACTCACCATTTCTTAAACTGAAGGAATTGAAAATAAATTCAAGCCTCAAGTTGCAATACTTAAGTATGCTTTGGGCAGAATATTAAATGAACCAAGAAACATTAAAAGAAGATGAAAGGAGTATACAGAGCCATATTACCAGAATGAATTGGTTAACATAGAAGGATTTCAAGAAGCAATGTATGAGCAAGAGCCTGTGGTGATGAAAGAAGTTCAAACTGCTCTGAAAAAATTGGCAAAAAAACAAGGCTCCAGATATTGATGGCATACCAATATTTCAACAAATAGACATTGCCTTGGATGCACTCACTAAGTTGTGTCAAGAGATCTGGAGGACAACCACGTGGCCAACTGACTGGAAGAGATCTATATTTATTCCTATTCCAAAGAAAGGTGACCCGACAGAGTGCAGAAATTATTGAACAATATCATTAATATCACATGTAAGCAAGATTCTGTGGAAAATTATCCAAAAATGACTGGAATAGCACATCAACAAAGAACTGTCAGATGTACAGGCTAGGTTTAGAAGAGGCCGTGGTACGAGGGATATTATAGCTAATTTTAGATGTATCTTGACTGAAAGCAGAGATTACCAGAAGAATATCTATCTGAGTTTCATTGACTATGAAAAAGTGTTTCACTGTGTGGATCACAACAAGCTATGGCTGACTCTAAGAAGAGTGGGAATCCCAAAACATTTGATTGTGCTTATGTGACACATATACTTGGACCAGGAGGCAGTGATCAGAACAGAGCAAGGAGACACTACATGGTTCAAAATTGGAAGGGTATAGGCCAAAGCCGTATTCTCTTTCCAAACCTTTTCAATCTATATGCAGAACAGATCATCCAGGAGGCTGGGCTTTTGAGGTGGAATGTGGCATCAGGATTGGAGGAAGATTCATCAATAGCTTGCTTTAGCAGATGAAACAACCCTGCTTGCTGAAACTGAGGAGGACTTTGGAACACTTGATGCAGAAGATTAAGGACTGCAGCCTTCAATATGGACTGAAGCTCAACATTAAGAAAACAAAGATCCTCAACACTGAGCCAATTGCAGCATCTTGAAAGATCATGAAGAGATTGAGATTGGTAGTAGTTTTAGATTGCTTGGCTCCACAATCAATACTTTTGGTACCAGCAACCAGAAAATCAAGAGATTAGTTGCATTGGGAAAGCTGGCTGTCAGGGACCTCTCCAAAGTACCAAAGAGCAACAATGCAAATCTAGAACTAAGGTGTGCCTGATACAGGCCATAGTGCTCACAGTTGCTTACTATGTGTCAGAGAGATGGACAATGAATAGTGATGATAGAAAGAGAATTGATGCGTTTGAGCTGTGGTGCTGGAGAAGAGCTTTGAATATACCATGGTCTGCTGGGAAAACAAACAGGTTTGCCGTGGAGAGGGTGAAACCAGCCTGCTTCTTGGTTGCAAGGATTCTGAGGCTTCAGCTGACATACTTTGGACATGTTGCAAGGAATGACTAGTCCCTGGAGAGGTACATCATGCTTGGAAGGGTGGAGGGTTGGAGAAAGAGAGGGAGACCATCGATGAGATGGATTGACACAGTGTCTGAGGTAATGAGGTTAGGTGTGTTGAAGAAAATAAAGTTGGCACAGGATAGAGCAGGGTTTAAGGCTATTGTATGTAGAGTTGCTATGAGGGGCACACATCTCAATGGCACATAACAACAACATTAACAAAAACTTATTTCTTCCTAACCAATAACTCCTACTTTCTTCCTCCCTCCCACACTTACTAACTACTGGCAAACTTTGGTCTCTATCCATTTGTCATTCTAGATATTTCATAATAGTGGAATCATACAAATATTTCCTTTTCATGGCTTCCTTGTTTCACTCAGGTTCATCCAAGCTGTGGCACATTTCTGAACTTCATTTTAATAATGAGAATAATGCTGTAATGAACACTGGTATAGGCATAGCTCTTTCAAGTCTTAGAAGCAGAATTGCTGAGTCATATGGCAATTATATGGTTAACATTTTGGAACCTTCTAAAGTACTTGAGAAAAGATATCATGCTAGAATGATTTTGGAAAAAGTGTGACACCATGAAGAGTAAGGATTTTTTTTTATTAAACTTTTTAACATAGTTACAGAGTATTTTTCTCCAAAATGTTGTTGTAAGGCTTCTGAAACATCTACATATAAGCAGTGCTTAATATTTTGTGTTGGAAGTACATGGTAATACATTATATAACATATCCCACCTCTTCCTTGAAAATAATATGTGATTTTAATTTGAAAATCAAGGTGAAAATATATTTGATTAACATGAAACATAAAGTTGAAAGTGTTAAATAATTAGAAAAATAATAACATTCTATTAATTCTATATCCCTGGAGATTGACTTCATGCTTGGGAGGGAAAAGGGACAGTGCAGGAGAAGAAGACCCTCTAAAAGATGGATTGATTTAGTGACTGGGGTAATAGGGGTAGGTGTGTCTGAGACAGTGAGATTGGCACGGCATAGAGCAGGGTTTAAGGCTGTCATACATATGGTCGCTATCAATCTCAGAAGACTCGACAGCACATTATTAATTCTATAGGTCAAATTCTGTCCCCAAAATACATGTTAGAACATTATACTGTATACCTGTAATCCCACTTTTTAACAAAGCTTTACTATGTTCAATAAGCCAAATATGTGTAAAATTTGCTTTAATTCAATGACTTTTAAAATAGGAAAAAGTAGATTATTCACAGAGGAAGAATCACAGATGGAGAAGATAGATGCCAAGTCACATAAGATACTCAAGAAATCAAGGAACACAAACTAAACTGCAAGGAGACACAGACATTTTCTTAAAGTTTGTGCCCTTAATCCAAACGTTAGCCTCCTAAACTGTGAAAAAATAAAGCTCTGTTTGAGGGAGCCATCAGCTTGTGATATTTGTGTTACAGTCGCGCTAAGGACCAAGGGAAACAATTATGTTTACTTGTTGTTGTTATATACTTCCAAGTTGAAATTGATTCATACTTGACCCTCCAGTGAGTTTTTAGAGGCTACATCACAAGAGATTTTCCATCTTGCTTGCTCAGAGCCACTGGTGAGTTCGAACCACCTGTGTTTGGATTGGCTGTGCAACTCCTTATCACTAGGCCGTTGGAAATTCCTGAAAATGATTTAGGACTTCAAAATAGACATCAGGTAAACTATGATTTTTGCATTAGACTTCACGTAGGTAGCTCTGGTGGCTCAGTGGTGAGAAGCTGCACTGTCAGCTTGGATGCACATGGTTCAAATTCACCAGTTTCTCTGCAGGAAAAACATGTGAAATCAACTCTTGTGTAATTTTCTGCCCCTGAAAACCCGTTAAAGGGACAGCTATGGGCTAGTTCTGTCTCAATAATACATAATAAAACCAGACTTCCTTTGAGAGCTCTGATCTAGTCCAAAGGGACTTAGGCTGCTAACTCCAAGAGTAAGCTTTTCTGGCAGTGTGAGTCCACCAGGAGCTCTGAGGGAGAAAGATGAATGATCCTCTGTGTGGACATTCTAAACATCTCTATTAAGTTTGATCCCATTGTTACAGTCATTGTGTCGATCTGTCTTGTTGGAGGTCTTCCTTTCTTCTTTATCCATCTACATTTACCAATTTGATACACTTTGCCAAGGACTGGTCACTCCTGATAGCATACCCAAAGTCTGTGAGAGGCAGTTTCACCATTCTTGCCTCTAAGGAGTATCCTGGTTGTCTTGTGTGTTTGCATTTCATGGGATAGTCAGTATTCTGCTCCAACACCAAACTCAAAGACATCAATTCTTTCTGTCATCTTTATTCATGATTCAACTCTCAGATGTATAGCAAGTAATTTAAAAGACCATAGTTTGGGTCAGATTCACCTTAGACTTTAAACTTGCATTTAAGCACGTTTTAGAGAGAACCTAACAATAGATTTTTCCCAATAACATGTCTTTTAATTTTCCACTAAGACACCTATTGATTTTTTAAAAAATTATTATTAGTGTTGGTGTGGATTGTGGATGCAAGAAAAATGAAATCATTGACAACTTCAATCTTGTCTCCACCTGTCATGATGTTGTCTATTGAACCAGTGGTGAAGATTTTTTATTTACTTCATGTTGAGGTGTAATCCATATTGAAAGCTGTAGTCTTTGATCTTCTGCACAAAGTGTTTGAAGTCCTCTTTACTTTCAACAAGCAAGTTTGTGTTATCTGGATAATGCAGGATGCTAATGAGTCTTTCTTAAATCCTCATGCCATATTCTTCTTTACAGAGTTCAAGCAGGTATAAGGCTGGATATGCTCACTAGTCAATGGCAAGAAATTGGTAAGAGAGCTACCTTACAATGGATTGGAAGAGATCCATATTTGTTTCTGTTCTCCCCAAAAGGTCCATGAACAGAGGCTTGAAAAACTGTAAGCACTTAAAAAAAAAAATTAAAATAGCCAGGTGAGATGAGCGAGAGAATTGTTTAAAAGGAATATATAAGTAGGTATTATTTGCATGAAAACAGTCCAGAATTAGTGGTGCATAGCAAAGTGGACTAGGGGCAAAGAGGAGGAAGGAAATTATGCAACAATGAAAGAATCTTTTTAAAGAGAAAAACGAATGGGGGTGGGAGTAGGGAGGAAAACATGCAACAATAAACAAGTGGAAAGCCAAATTTTCTGTAAACGTTCATTAAAAAAACCAATAAATTTTTTTTAAAAAAGGAAAAAATAGCAGTAACAGACTTATGCGTTCCAAATTTGTTTTATAATGACTTGACTTTTCTTGGGTTTGAGTATTCTTTATTTTGACTTTTTACATTTCTGTACTTTCACTTTCTCTAAGATTTTAGATATTTTTTTATAAGATCAGACTATTATGTGGAATTACATTTAAAATTCTGTTTTTTTCATTCTGACTGATATATTTCTTTGCTCTACAGCATTATTTAAAATAAAAATAATTAAACATAAAACATTTTAATATAAAAAAACTCAATTGAATCTTCAAGAATTTGATATGTCCTATATATGATACTCAGAAATTAGCTAGTTCCATTTGTTTTCAAGATTAACCGAGATCTTTGATTTAAAAATTTTAGACATGTTATCAAGATGACACAATCACTGGAGAAGGATATCAGATTTGATATTATAGTAGTTGGGTGGCACAGAGTCAAGTATGACTCAAAGAAACCCTATGAACAACATTTATGAACCATGTCTTATCCTATGCAAACCTTATTATCACTAATATACTCAAGCTCATTGTAATAGTCACTGTGTAAATCCATCTTGTTGAGGATCTTACTGTCTTTTTCTGATTCTCAATCTTACCAAGTATGATATCCCTGTCAAAGGAATAGCCTGTCCTTACAAGATCCCCAAAATATGTGAGACAAAACTTTGTAATCTTTGTCTCTAAGATGCACTCTGGCTGTACTTTCTCCAAGACGTATCTGTTTGTTCTTTTGGCAGGCCTTGAGCAGAGAAGTACACTTCTCCAACACCACAACTTAATGGCATCCATCCCCCCCACACACACCCATCATCCTTATTTGTTGTCCAACTAGGAGATGCATAGCAATTGATTGAAAAGACCATGCCCGGAATCAAGCACAGCTTGGTCTTCAAACTGGCATTGTTGCTCTTGCATATTCTGGCGAGGTTCCTAGTAGAATGTGTTGATTGTGGATCTAAGTAAGATGAAGTCATTGACATTTGTGCTCTTTTCTCCATCTACCATAATGGTGAACATTCTTGTTTTATTTATGTTGTGATGTAAACCATACTGGAAGCTTTAGTCTTTTCTAGAGCAAGCTCTTTAAATTCTTTACACTTCAAGTAAGCATGTTTGTTTTATCTGCATAATGCAGGTTTTGTAAGTCTCACTCTGATACTGATGCTACATTCTTATTCATAGATTCCAGCTTTTTAAATTATTTACTCAGCCTACAGATTGAATACTTACGGATAGAGGATTTAACCCGGAAGCATGATGTTACTGATTTTAAACCATTCAGTGTTACCTTGCTTTGTATGAACAATAGCTTCTTAGTCTACGTATAGATTTCTCATGAGCATAATTAAGTATTGTCAAATTTCCATTCTTTCAATATTAGCCTTTATTTGTTATAATCCAAACAATCAAATGCATTTGCATCCTCAGTGAAACATAGATATTCTTCTGGTATTCTTGGTTTTCAGCCAGATTCATCTGATATTAGCAACTTTATCCCTGGTGCCACAACTTCTTTTTCTTTTTTGTTTAATTAATTTTAATGAAAGTTTACAGAGATTTAGGGTTTCCAGTCATTCATTATTGCACTTTTCTCCCTACCCACACCCTCCCGTCCAATTCACTCTACTCCTTGAAAAGAAAGAAAAACTTTTTCATTGTTATACAATCCCTCCCCCCTTCCCCCCAAGTCCACTCCACTATGCAGCCTTCACTATGGACTTCTTCTAAACCCAGCCTGACTTCTGGAAGTTCACTCTCAATGTACTGTTCTAGCCATTTTGAGTTTATCTTCAGCAATATTTTACTTGAATGTAATAATAATAATTTTAGTCTATAATTTCCATATTCTATTAGATCACTTTTCTTGGGAAAGGGAGCAAGTGTGGATCTCTTCTAGTCAGTTGGCCTAGTAGCTGTCTTTCAAATTACCTGTCACAAATTGGGGAGCATGTCCAGAGCAGCATTTGTTAGTTGAAACATGTCAAGTAACAATTATTGATTCCTAGGGGTGCTTGAAATTCTTCCTTCATCACCATTGGCTCTTGATCATATGGTACTTACTGAAATATTTCAGTGTCAACCGATTCCTGGTACCATGATTCTGTATATTCTCTCCATCTTCTTTTGATAATTCCTGGATCATTCAAAATTTGATCATAGCATCTCTCAGTGTTGCAACTCTATCCTTAAATTTGTTTTCAATTCTTTCAGCTTGGTAAAGCAGAAGGAGTTCTTTTTGATTCTCTAATTTCGTCTCTCCCCACATTCCATACTTGGCTTTTTCTTCCTGAACAGATTTCCTTTGAAATCTTCTGTTCAACTCTTTTTACTTTAACATCCTTCCCTTCACTTTGGATTCTCTAAGATTTAGTGGATTTTAAGTCTCTCCTAACATTCTTTTTTCCCTTTTTCTTCTTTGTCTTTTTAATGACCATTTGCTCTCTTCATGGATAATATCCTTGATGTCATCCCACAATTCTTTTAGACTTCTATCATTGTGCTCATTGTCTCAAAACTATTTTTAAGATGGGATAGATGCAAGATGATATTTGGGTTCTTATGGATTTGTTTTCATTTTCTTCAGTCTCATTTTGAAATTACACATATGTGGAGTCTGTTCCATAGTTAGCACATGGCCTTGTTTTTATCTTTACCAATAATCCTTTCCATGCCACCATGGTTCTCTGATGGCCCCCCATATAAGGGTATACATATGCTTGATTTTCTGTTAGACATACAATACTGATCTATCAGTGTGTTATATTAAGGGAATTATCTACATATTGCTAACTATTTTATAGCTGACTTGTGTATATTCTTGCTTTTATAGTACCACTGTTATTAGTGCAACTCTTATCTGTCAATATGCTATACGAGGGTAACTAGTGAGTTTCTGTGACACTGGAAGTTATGCCACTCTGTCAAGAGCTAGAATGGCCATCTATGGTAGACACATTTTAGCAAAACTCCCAGATTGAGAAAGACTGAAAACCGTGATTGGTCATCCACTTCTGAAATAGCAGGCTTTTAAAAACCCTTTGAACAACAGAAAAGCACAGGTAGCTATCATATTAGTAGAGCCCAGGTAAATAAAAAATGAGAATTGTTGCTGTTAGGTGCCACTGAATTAATACAACTCATAGTGACCTTATAAACAACAGATTTGACTCCTTTCCTGTATTGTACCATCCTTATAATTCCTGACACACTAGAGCCCGTTGCAGTAGTCGCTATGTCAATCCATCTGGTTGAGGGTCTCCTTCTCTTTTGTTGATCCTCAATATTTCAATGTATGAACTGCCTCTCCAAGGAATAGCATCTCCTAACAACAAGTCTAAAGTATATGAGTTGTTATCATATTTACCTCCAAGAAGAACTGCAGCTACACTTTCTCCAAGACATATTTGTTCTTTTAGAAGTCCATGGGATGTTCAGTACTCTTCTGCAATGCTAATTCAAAGGCATCAATCCTTCTGCCATTCTAAATAATTGTCCAGCTCTTAGATGCATAGCAAATGATTAGAAAGACTATGGCCTGAATAAGATTCACGTTAGTCTTCAAACTGACATCATTGTGTCTCAATAATTTTAAGAGATCTCTGACTGCAAATTTCTCCAGTGCAATATGTCTCCTGATGTGACTGCTGGTAATAAGAATGTGGATTATGAATCCAAGAAGAAGAAATTGTTTACAACTTCAATCTTCCTCCACCTATCATGATGTTGCTTATAGGTCCAGTGTAACAATTTTTGTTTTCTTGACACTGAGATGAAATCTTTAAGGAAGGCTGTATTCTTTAATCTTCTGCAACAAGTATTTGAAGTTCTCCTCATTGTCAGCAGGCAAGGTTGTGTTATCGGCAGAACGCAAACTATTCATGAGTCTTCCTCCAAATCTGATGCCACATCCTTCCTCATAGAGTTCAAATTCTTTTTTTTTTTTTAAACAGGGGAAAGCGCGAACGCAGTCCCCCACTACCACAAATTATGCAGTCGAGTTTCCCACATTTGGGGAAATTGCAGGGGTCAGCACATCTGGAGTGCAATGGATAAGCCTCGCCCTGGAAAAACCACCTTCGTGATCATGGTATCTAGTGCAAGGCTTCCCAAAAATTAGTTGTTGTTGTTTTTGTGCCGTCAAGCTTCAGCACTGGAAAAATCCTTGGTAAAGGACCAAAGACGGATAAGTTCCAGGCTGAAACCTGAGTGTGAGAGTTCAACTTCTTGAATAATTTGTTCAGCGTACATATGGAATTGTTGTTGTTGTTATGTGCTGTCGTGTCGCCTGCGACTTAGAGCCACCCTACAACAGCCCTAAACCCTGCTCACTCCTGTGCCAATCTTATTATCTCTGGCACAATTACCCCCATTATTCCAGTAACTGAGTTAATCCATCTCATCAAATGTGTTCCTCTCCTGCGCTGTCCCTCCACCCTCCCAAGCATGACTTCCTTCTCCAAGGACTGGTTCCTCCTTGCAACATGTCTAAAGTATGTCAGATGAAGCTTCTGAATCCTTGCTTCCAAGGAGCAGCCTGGTTTAACTCTCTCCAGAAGGAAACTGTTTGTTCTCTAATAGGTACCAAAAGAGACTACAATCCTGACACATGCCTTTCTTAATTTTAAAACCAATAGTGTTCCCTGGCTCTCTTAGCACAGCAGTCACTTGGTGTTGGTCTAGATTTCACATGAGCACAATTAAGTTTTCTGGGATGCCCTTTTTTCCTCATTATTAGTCGCAACTTCTTATGATCCACAGTCAAATGCTTTTGCATAGTCAATGAAGCATAAATAGACATTCTTCACCATCATTTTATTATTCTGGGAATTAAAAATAGAAGAAGAATGCTGTTGAATTTATAGTTAAAAAGACAATTTAAAGGTTTTTTCCAAAGTATTATGTTGTGAGCAATGGGATATTATTCATATACATACAAGGAAAACATGTTATATGACTATTATTAAAATATATGCTTCTACATCTAAGCCAAAGAGGAGAAAATGGAAATTTATTTTACCAAATTTTATAGTTTGAAACTGACCAAACATAAATTGAGATGCATTAATAATAATTGGTGACTGGTATGAAAAAGTTGGAAACAATGAACAAAAACAAACAAACAAAAAAGGTTGGTTGGAAAGTATGGACTTGATAACAGAAAGGAGATTGGACTTTGAATGCTGGAATTTTGTGTGTTCAATGATTTACTCATTGTAAATATCTTAAAAAAAAACACAGCTACTTTATGCATGTACCTCATGTGACAGACCACATAGTAGTCAGATTGACTATATCTGTGAAAGTTATCACTGGAGAAGCTCCGTTTCAGCCATTTAATAGGCCAAGGGTAGATTGTGAAACCATTAATTACTAGTGTGAAAGTTCAAATTGAGGCCAAAGACAATCAAAACAGGTACATGAGAACCAAAATATAATCTTCAGTCTATTTCACTTGAATTTAAAAATCATCTTTAAAATAAGTTTGGGGCTTTGAACACTAGTGAGGGAAGACCAGATGAGTTGAGGAGTGGCAAAAAAAGCATTGCACAGTAAAGGACTGTGCAACAATCTGGAATTGGAGGATAAAAAGGGAATAACTCACTTTGCATTTTCCATGAGAAAACTGAAATCCAATTTAAGCTTTGAGTTGCAATTTTGAAAGATGCTATGGACAATAGGTTGAATGATGAAGGAAACATCAAAAGAAGATGGAGGGAATAAACAGTCACTGTGCCAAAAATAACTGACTGACACTGAAAAATGATAAAGAACATAGGAACAATAATAATGAAGGAAGAAGCTGAAGCTACACTGAAGGCATTGGCAAAAAAATAAAGCCCCAGCAATCAATGTTGATTGATGTGTTTCAACTAACAGATGAAGTCCTGGATGTGCTCAACTGGTCTATGCCAGGAAATCTGGAGGACAGTCATCTGACCAACTGACCAGAAGAGATCCATATTTGCTCCTATCTCCAAGAAAAATGATCCAACTCAGTGTGGAAACTATCAAACAATGTCATTAATATAACATGCAAGAAAAATACTGCAGAAGATTATTCATAGATGGAGAACTGCCAAAAGTGGGATTTATAAGAGATAAGGACACCAGGGAAAGCCTTGGCTTTCCATATGGATCCTAGCTGAAAAAAAAATACTAGCAAAAATAAAGATAAACAGATGTAAATATCTTTAAAAATAAGAATGTGTAATATATGTAGGATGAATGTAGGAAAACTAGAAGTTGGGAAAATTGAAATGGAAAACATAAGTATCAATGTTCTAGGCATTAGTGAGATGAAATGGATTAACATCAGCCACTTGGAATCAGAAAAATTATCAGATATGTATCATGAATATGAATATTCATGAATATATATGAATATATATGAATGAAAAACAGAACAAGAATAGTGTTGCTTAATAGTTAAAAAGATAATTAAGGATATGTAAAGATCCAGTGTGAAAAACAATGTATACGAACTTTCTAAGTAAACTAGTATTTACTAGTAAATACTAGTAAAACTAGTAAAATTTAAAAAAAAAATAAAGGAAGGTGGATATCTTTTTCTATCCTGAAGTACAATGTTGTAATATGACCATCACTTAGATATACGCAACATCAAAAACCAAAGAGGGGAAATTGAAAATTTTTACCAAATTTTGCAGTTCAGAATTGACCAAACCTGAGGTCAAGATTTCTTAATGATAATTGGTATCTGAAAAGCAAATGTTGGAAACAATGAAGACAGAATACTAGTGAGAAGTACAGATTTGGTGTCAGAAATGATGCTGGGGGAAAGGAGAATGCTATGTGAGATGTATTGATTCAGTGACTGCAAAAATGGGCTCAGATATCACTATGAGGGTGGGCAGGACTAGGTAGTATTCCATTTTGTTGGAAATCTCCATGAGTCAAAATCTACTAAAAAATACTTATCACCTGCAATAAGATAAAAATCAGTGTAATCTCACATCAACATATCCAAGGTGTAAAATTTGGAGAAAATTGTAGAAGTCCTAGCCCATGTGACAATTATCCTATCAAAAATATTTTTTATTAAAAGAGAAATAATCAAGGAAGCTGAAAATTTAATTTACCTCATCTAAATATGTTCAAAAATTCATTTTAAATGCAACAAAATAATTTTTATTGGTTTTTTAGCTAAATAACAGTTGGCAAAAATCACACCAAGGTAACAAGACTCCTGTATTATGCTGTCTTTTGAAAAATTAATCAATTACCTAAACCAGAACAATCACTAAACCGTGCAAATTCGAATAGTTCATCTTATTATCGATATCTTGGTATTGTGATAGAAATAGGAATACAACAACAATCAAAAAAAACCCCACGGAATACACAACAGCAACAAAAATAGGAATACAGATATCAACAAACTAATTTTCTTTGTTATCAGCCACTCACATAACCTTATCCTCTGTCAATGTGTTAACAATTCTAAAATAGCAATGTGTCAAAATTCATTAAAATAAATGAAAGTAGTGTGATCATCTTATCACAAAGTGTTAACCTGGCATTAATATGTATTCACTGTAATCAAGCCAGTCTCAACTCAAAGTGACTCAACAGGATAGAGTTGAAATACCTGGTAGGCAGATATAACAAGGCTATAACCTTTAAGGGAACAGACTGCTGCATATTTCTCCCACACACTTCTCACACTGAGCAACTAATGAGTTCAAACGATTGGGTTTTATTTAGAAGTTGAGCATTTATAACTGGGCAGCCAGAACTTTTCATTCTGTGTGTGTGTGTCTCCTTCAGGAAAATGATCCAAAGAGTTATTGTTGTTGTTAAGTGCTGTAGAGTTGCTTGTAACTCGTAGCAACCTAATGTACAATTTCTCTGACATGTCCCATCCTGAGCTGATCTCACTGTCTCTGAGACTATTTGACCCCCGTTACTGTATCAATCCATCTCCTCCAGGGTCTTCTCAATCCTTCCAAGTATGGTGTCCTTCTCTAAGGACTGGCAACATGCCCAAAATACGTGATATGAAGCTTCAAAATCCTTGCCTTCAAAGAGCAACTTGGTTTCACCCTTTCCAGGAAAGACCTCTTTGTTTTCTTGGTAGTCCATAATATCTTCAATATTCTTCTCCAGCACCACAACACAAAAGTATCAATTCTTCGTCTATCAATGTTAATGTTAATCCAGCTCTCTGATGCATAGCAAACAACTGTGAAAACCATGGCCTGGATCAGGAGCACCTTAGTCTCCAGACTGACATCATTGTTCTTTATCATTCTAGAGAATTACATAAAGATGTAATTCATCTTTTGATATCCCAACTTCTGGTGCCAAGACTATTCTTTGTGAAATCATACAAATTGAAATTGTTAACAATGTCAATCTCTTCTACATCTACCACAACGCTGCCAATTGGTTCTGAGACTCTTTATCTTCTTGATGCTGAGCTTCAATCCAAACTAGAGACTGTAGTCCTTGATCTTTGGCAATAAATGTCTCTGGTCCCTTTCAGTTTCAGCAAGCAAGATTTGTCATTTGCATAATAGTTTGTAGATAAGTCCTCCTCCAATCTTAATGCACATTCCTCCTCATAAAGTCCAGCTTCCTGAATTCTGTTCCACCTACAGATTGAAAAGGTATGGAGACAGGGCACGTCCCTCATTCACTCCTTTCCTACTTTTCAACAATGTAGTGTTTCCTTGCTCTGTCCTGACAACTGCTTCTTGATCTAGGTATAGGTTTCACATGAACAAAGCTAGTGTTCTAGGTTTCTCATTGTTCTTAACGTTAGCCGCAATTTGTTGTGATCCACACAAATGCTTTTACTTAGTAAATAGACTTTCCTCTGGTATTCTGTTTTCAGCCAAGATCTGTATGACATTGACTAGGATGTCTCTAGGACCATGCTCTCTTCTAAACTCAGCTTGTATTTCTGACAGTTCTGTGCTGGCATATTATTCCAGTAGATACTCTTCAGCAGGATCTTGTTTATATAAGGTATCATTCTATAATTTCCACACTCTATCAAAACTCCTTTCTTCGGTATGGGGATTGTCCTCCAAATTTCTTGGTACAACCTTGTGGGCATGTCCAAGCTCATGTCTGTTTGTTGAAATATGTCAGTTGGTATCCCATCAATTTTTTGAGCCTTATTTTTTGCCAATTCCTTCAGAGTACCTTAAACTTCCTCCTCCATCACCATTGTCTCTTGATCATGTATTGTTTCATGATTTTTCTCTGTCAGTCATATCTTTTTGGTACAGTGACTCTGGTACTCCTTCCATCTTCTTTTGATACTTTCTGGGTCATTTGATATTCTGTCAATAGCAAATGGATCCACTGAGTACAGTATCATAATTTAGTTATATTAGGAACATGATCATTTAGCATGTCTGTACCCCCCTTTCTGGTTACCTTTGCATCAATATTTATAGATAATAACGGTAAAAGCTGTAAAAGACACCCTTGTAAAAATATAGTATTTTCTTGAATTCTTAATTTTCAAGAAAGTGTATTTTTAGTTTCTTTTAGGATGACTGGATGAGAGTCCAAAAATTAAGACGATAAAACATAGTGGTTTTAGGGAAGTGAATTTTATATACATAGCAAGTTGTTGTTTTTGTTATGTGCTGTCAACTCACTTGAGACTTATAGCAACCCTAAATGCAATAGCTCTGAACTATGCTCTATCCTGAGCCAATCTCACAGTCTCTGATACATTTGCCCCAATTACCCCAGTTACTGTGTCATTACATCTCTTGAGCTTTCTCTCCTGTGCTGTCCCTCCACCTTTACAAGTATGATGTCCTCCTCCAAGGACCATCGTGGCCATGTGTCCAAAGGATGTGAGATGAAGCTTCAAAATCCTTGCCTCAAAGGAGAAGCCTGATTTTCCTTCTCCATGACAGAGCTGTTTGCTCTCCTGGCAGTCCATGGTATGTTCAATACTCTTCTCAAATATCACAACTCAAAGACATCAATTCTTCTATCATCCTCATCCATTATTCAGCTCTTTGACTCATAGTAAGTCATTGTGAAGATCCATCAGTTACATCTTCACCTCTAGACTGACATGGCAAATAACACATAGCAAAAAAGTGTTTAAAACATTATTTTTAAACAAAGACAATTTGTAGCAATGGTGCTATACAAATCTGGCTTTTTGCCTTTAAAAATGCTAACTATAGATAGAGAAGAATTACACAATACTGTAGACTATAATTAGCCAACAAGAAAGATAATGATAAATTCTTCTTGAAATGATGATTCCTCACCCCTATTAACAGATAACATCTATGTTTGTTATCACCTAAGATTAGGACTTGGTAGATAAAAAAAGATGGCTATTAATTAGGTTTTTGTTGTTAAGTGTCATTGAAGAAGTCATAAGCAATCTCATAAACAATATATCTCAACCTTTTCCTATTTTGTGTCATATTTATTATCTCAGATATATTTGAAACTATTGTTGCAGACACTTTGTCAATCCATCTAGTTGATGGTCTTCCTTTTCTTCACTGGCCCTCAACTTTTCCAAGCAGGCTGTAAAAAACTTACTGCCATTGAGCCATTTTTGTTTCATAGTGACCCTCCCTCAAGTTTGAGGCTTTAAATCACAAGGGGAAGAAACTAGCCATCTCTCTCCTGAGAATCATCTGGTGACTGGTGTATTTGATCCTCCAGATATGTGCATAGTCCTCGCATTAGCAGCACAATTCTCTTCTGACGGTATTACCAGGACTCCCTTACTACTAAGTTTCAAAAACCAATATACCAATTTAAAACTTTTTTTCATTTGTACTGCGTGTGAGGTATTTACACCTTCTGTTTGATTAATGTTAACATGAATGTTATCTAAATCAGAAGAATTTTAATCATAAATGAAAACAATTGTTGTTGTTGTTATGTATCATTGAGTTACCTGTGACTCTCATAGTGACCCTATGGACAACAGCCCTAAACCCTGCTCTATCCCGTGCCAATGTTATTGTCTCTGACACACTTACCTTCATTACCCCAGTTATTGAGTCAATCCATCTCATTGAGGTTCTTCCTCTCCTGAGCTGTCCCTCCAATCTCCCAAGCATGACGTCCCTCTCCAAGGACTGGGCCCTCTTTGCAACACGTCCAAAGTATGTCAGGTGAAGGTTCAGAATCCTTGCCTTCAAGGAGCAGCCTGGTTTAACCCTCTCCAGTACAAATCTGTTCATTCTCTTAGCAGTCCATGGTATAGTCAATACTCTTTTCCAACACTACACCTTACCTTAAGTAAATATGTTCAATTTAAACAGTATTATTTAAACTCTGACTGTCAATATTATGGTGAAGGTTCTGAGGCATGTGTAATTGAATTGAATTACTTTCCAAAAGCTTGTTTTGAGTCTTTTTTTAAATTTTTTCCACTAATTTATTTATAAAATTCTAATGCAAATTCGAAGAAATTCTTTCAATTTCTCTCACGCCCCCCCCCCATCAAATTGTACAACCCAGTGATTAATCCCCTCTCCCCCCTGTACCTCCACATTCTTTTGCCTCCAGCTTCTCTTACCCCTCCTGGATCCTTATACTCATTCTACAATAGTGGTCTTACAGAATATTTATCCTTGTGGGACTGAGTTAGTTCACTCAGCCTAATGCTCTCCCGTCCCTCCCAAGTTGAGTAATAATTTACAAAGTTAACAAATCTGTATATATATATATATATGTCAAGAATATATCTCAAAGCTTCATAATATCATTATAGCAGACTTGTTTTTAAAGTATCATTTAAAAATTCTTTACCTCACATATTTATGGTATAGTTAATTTAAAAATGCTGTTTAATTCCAGCACACAAACATAAAAAAAGAAAATGTTCTAAATCTATATTAATTAAGTTCAACTTTATGTTGTGATAAATTGAAAATAGCAATGGTTATATTTAGCAACTTATAAATTTTGTTCTCTCTTATGTATGAATTTGTATTTTCACAATTTCAGGGCAAGGAAGGCAGTTTACAAATTCCTGCAAAGGCTTGTGTATGAAGTCTACAAAGACTTCAGACACTGAAGCTCTTTTTTTTCTTTTATGTAAAAGGTATGCTCTTTATGTCCATAGTTCACAAAGGAGATCTAGTCACCCCATTCATGTTCTGAGCCACCTCACAGAGAAAGGGAAATTGCTGTACTGCTTTTTTTTGAAGTACTTCCTAAAAGATGTCACCATTCAGTTCTACTTTGATTGATTAGAACTCCTTCACCAGGCCTCAATTCAGAAGAATAGAAATAGAGTCTTGGTCTTAAATACTATATTCCCTTCTAAAATTTCACTATAGAGAGAGAAAAGAGGTGTTTTTTTAAACTGTTTTTTAAAAAAAATTTACACTGGTTTGAATGCAAAGTTCATATACATTGTGTTTCACACTATCTTTCATTCACATTGTGTTTTCATACAATCATTCTCATTCATTATATTCTATAAAATCAATCACTACTGAACTTTGCTCACCATTACCCTATCTCTCTAGATCCCTGCTGGTTGTTTCCAATTTTGTTTATCCGTCTCCTTCCTTCACACACTAAATTGTGTGGTCCTATGATTTTTTTTCCCCAGCCCATCTTCACCCTTCTTTTCTCACCCTTTCTCCCCTTGGATCCCCATACATGTTTTACTAGCTATCTAGAAGAGGTTTTGAAAGACAACTATTCTTCAAAAACTTTCCCAATTTTAAGTGAATATGCCGTCCTGTTGACAAGATGATCATCTCCTTATCCTAAAATCTATTCTCTCTGAAAGTCTCATGCAGAAATGGGAACATCAGATTGCTGAGTTGGACAAAGAAGTAGCACACGGAGGGGGAAAAAATAAAGATAAAATTAGCCTGACATCCTGTTTTACACCAAAATAGCTCAATTGGCAGTTTTTGCCTCAGGGGAAGTCAAATTAGAGCCAATACTGAATTACCTTTCATTTACAGAAAACTTGGCTCTGACTCAAACCATAGATTTGGCAGCTTTTAACAAAATTTGAAACCACACTCCATCATCCTACCTGCCAGGTCTCTGCTTCTGAAAAATGTTATCCTTCCAGACACCGCCTTGAGATGTTCATGGAAGAGAATTTTTGAGTATGGAGGTTCATAGGATTCACTTAGATGTATTAAGATTAAAGCTTAACAAGAAGACAACTTCAGTTGAACAATTGAATCAAGTATTTTTAAATTGAACTATATATCCAGGGCAAATCAATGTCTGTCACCTATCGAATCATTACAAAAAAATCATCCATCAGCTTCTTTTCCCTCTTTATCCCTTTATCATTGATTTCTAGTGCAATATTAAAACATAAAGAAGAATCTTGATATATGTAATTTTAAATAATTTTCAAAACTGTATTGTGCCCATCAATTTGTAGTGTAATATAATTCAATCTCAAGAATAACTTGTGTTTTATATGTCATTATGATGCTAAAAACTATGGCACCAGTGTTTCAAATACTAATAGGATCATCTGAAGTGAATAGGTTGCAACGGAGCTTATCAACTAAGAAAAACTAGAGAGAAAGTCCTAGATCTTCAAAAACTCAGCAGTGACAATCTTACAGATCACAAAAGAATAGAATCTGATGCACTATTATAAGATGGATGCATTAAAACAGAATAGTGCCTAATACACTGCTAAACAATTAATGGATCACAATAGAATAGGATCTGATACTGTGCTAGAGGATGAATCTCTATATTGTAGAGAACACACTGTATCTGCAACAATAACTTCAAACCTTCCCACGATCATAAAGATAGTAGGACCAATCAGTATTTTCTTCTGTTGTATGTGAAGTCACCATGAGCCAAGCCACTGTCATTTAATGGACGCTAACAACAACAATGTATCACTTCCGTGTTACTTACTGAAAGGTAACAAATAGTATTCTTATGTGATTAAGTAGGGGTGGGTTACGCCAGAAACAAACCAGAGACCTAAACTTGCCCACATGTGTCCTATCTGTAGTCCTGCAGTAGATGGACGGTGCACAATTTATAAATTCCTTCCTATTTTCTTTATTTCTGCTATGGAAATAGAGAGCATTATATTACAATTGTGACTAGGCAATAAAAATCAGAACCTACCATTGAATGATATAAAGAAAAAACTGTATGAAACAGGTAAGACCTTTCTACTGATATGGGGGAAATTCTAAATGATAATATCTTTAGAAAATAGAATGCATAAGATTAAGTATTTTTTTACTTAAAATTTACTTAAATCTGGGTATCTGTATACAAAACAATCTCCAAGATTAAATGAAAAAAATGGAAAAGTTTACATAGTTAAAACCAAAATATAAATGAAAATGTGGAAAATAAACCTCTTACTTAACATTGAAAAGAAAACAGATATGACATTCAGAATTCCTTACATTAATAAAACAACTAACATAAGATTTATTTGACAAATTTTAAAACTCAGTATTTCCTGTGAGATGTCCGTGAGTCCTGTCTGCCTGTCCTCCCGCCTCCAGGGACCAGACAACAGATGGGGGGTGGGGACAGTTCAGGCTACCACTTTGCCCTGACAAGTTCGCTGACCTTCAGAGGCAAACCAGCAGTGAGGGAAGTGCCTCACAGGTTACCATGAGTTCCACATCCAGGTTTCTAAGAGTCCATTCCTCCTTTACTTACTAGCCTGCTTCTGAGGACCAACTATGTGTAAGGGAAAAGCCTTGTGACCTGTCCTTGAGTCATCTCTCTTGTCTTTCTACATGATACACTGCCTACCTGTCCCCATACTTTCCTATCTGCCCCAGAAACCAGCCAGCAATAAAGAAAGTGTCTCACAGAACATCTGTTAGGACATTCCACTCCTGTCCATTTGCTCACCTACAGGGACCAGCCAGAAGATAGAGAAGCACCAAGAAGGCAACCAGTACAGCCAGAGGAGAAGTTTGCCATATGAACAAGGAATAGAGGAATGACTAGGCCATACTACTGCTGTTTGCAAACTGCAACTGGTGCAGCACTTAAATTTTGCAGCTCTATCAATAAGGAACAGACAATTTCCTACACTGACAGAACAGAACCTGCCTTACACATACCAAGAAGAGCTTCACATAACGTTAAGGAAGCAGCAGTCAGGTTTAAATATATATATATATATACACACACACACATATATATACACATATACATATATACACACACATACATTTATACACACACATATACATTTATATACATATACACACATATATACATTTATATACATATACATAAATATACATACATACACATACATATATACATATATCATATAGGCATATATACATATATACACATATATACATATATATAAAGGGTTTCTCTTAAAAAAGACCATATCATGAACCCAATGAATATCCCAGAAAGAGAAAGCCAGAAGAAATGTATAAACACGGAGGTCCTAGCAGTGTGAGAACACAAAGAGACACCTACAAGAAGAACCATTTCTATTAAGTTCTGACTTCTCAGCAGAAACTATGAAAGCAGGGAGAGTGACAAGATATAAGATCAGTATCCAAAAACCAGTGGGATTCCTCTACAATAACAAAGAGAATTCAGAGGAGGAAATCAAGGAAGCAATACCATTTACAATAGCCAACCACAAATTGAGATACTTGGGAGTAAACCTAATTAGAGATACAAAATACCTATACAAATAAAACTGTAGAACATTTCTGCAATACATAATAAAAAACCTAAAGAAATGGAAAAATATGCCCTATTTATAGATAGGAAGACTCAGTATTGTGAAAATGACAATCCTACCAAAGGCAATCTACATGTTCGATGCAATCTTAATCAAGATACCAAATTCATTTTTCTAGGTGACCAAAAGGGAAATTCTCAAGTTTATTTGGAGAGGTAAGAGACCCCAAATAAGCAAAACACTTCTAAGAAACAAAAATGAAGTGGGAGGCATTGTACTCCCTTACCTCAAAACCTACTACATAGCAGTAATAACCAAAAAAATAAAAACATACTACTGGTACAATGACAGGCACATAGACAAATGGAACAGAATAGAGAATCCAGAAATACACCCAGCTATCTATGGTCAACTGATACTCTACAAGGAAATAAAACCTATCAAATGGGGAAATGACAACCTCTTCAACAAATGGCACTGGCAAAACTGGTCTGCTACCTGTAGAAAGATTAAACAGGATCTACATCTCACACCATACACAAAAATCAACTAAAGGTGGATCCAGAGACCTGGGAGTAAAGCCTAAACCCATAAAGTTCATAAAAGACAAACTGAGAACAAGCTTAGTGGGTTTAGTCTATGGCATAAAGAGACTCCCAAACATAGCCAGAAATGCACAGTCTGAAGAGGATAAAATTGATGAATGGAATCTTCTCAAAATTTAATCCCTGTGTGCTTCAAAACCTTTTTCCAACATGCTGAGAAGAAAATCTACAAACATTTGGCAATACCATCTCGGACAAAAGTCTCATAACAAAAGTTTATAGAAGACTCTAGGGCCTCCACAAGAAAAAGACTGATAATAACAAAATGGGAAAAATACATGAAAAGAATTTTCACTTAAAAAAACATTTGAATGACTAAAAGACACATGAAGAAATGCTCAAAATCACTGTCAATAGAGAGATGCAAATCAAACCACAAGGAGATACCATCTCACTTCAGTAACAGGGACAAAGTTCAACAGGACAGTAAGTATTCAATATTGGAGAGGATGTGATAAGATAGGAACTCTTATTCATTGTTGGTGGGATTGTAAAATGGTACAACCACACTGGAAGGCAGTTTGGCGCTTCCTCAAAAAGTTGAACATAGAAATTCCATATGACCCAGCTATTCCAATGCTTGGAGTATACCCTAAGAGAACGAAAACTGAGACACAAATAGAGACTTGTACATCAATGTTCATAGCTAACATTATTCATTATTACAAGAATATGGAAACAGCCTAGACGTCCAACCACAATTGAATGGACTGAGAACGTATGGTACATTCACACAATAGAATACTATGGAGCACACAGGAGCAATGATTTAGTGAATTACTACCTAACATGAGAGGGACTGGAGAGCGTTATGCTGCGTGAACTAATTCTCTTCCGTAAGGAAATATTGTATAAAACCGTTATTGTAAAACGAGTATGAGGATGATCCAAGGTGGCTGAGGGAGGGGGGAAAGGTGGAAGTTGATGGGTGAGGATGGGCAGGGAGAAGGGTTTAATCATAGGGTCGCACAATTTGATAGGTGGGGTGGTGAAGGAATGGGAAAGAAATGGGAAAGATCTGGATTGAAAAATAATGCATTTGAACTTTTAAATAAAGCAGTATACATTTTTTTTTTTAAAAAAAAAGGTGGCACAAAAGGCTCCTAGAAAATAATTATTAGACAAGGATCCTTTTCTCAATAAAGTTGTCCATGAAATATGATGGAGATATTGGGTCATTTGCAAAAAAGCCGTAACTAAATCTAGTGACTTAATGGTAAGGTGTTTCACTGCCAACTCGAGGGCATGCAGTCAATGTCCACCAGATGCTCCAAGGGAGAAAGATGAGAACTCTCCTCCCATTCATTTTACTGCCTCTGAAAACCCACTGGAGGGTCAGCTATGAGTCAGCTGTGACTTTATGATATACAACAACAACAAGGAATTAGTGAAAATAAGATCAACTCTACAGGAAATGCTAAAGGAAATCCTTCACACAGAGCCACAAAAAAAAAAAAAAAAACAACTCTACAGGAAATGCTAAAGGAAATCCTTCACACAGAGCCACAAAAAAAAAAAAAAGGATACGAACCAAACTAACCATCAACAAGTGAAAAAGGAATGCATCAAAATGGCAACAATGAAACTTAACCTGTTAATAATCACACTCAATATAAATAGTAACAAGAAGCTGCACTGGAATACCAAAGGTACACAGTTCAAGGTTACCGGAAGCTCCACAGAAGGCTGGGCTGTCTTCTCCTGCGTGATTACCTGCCTCTGAAAACCTGCTTGAGGGTTAGCTATGTGTCAGTTCTGACTCTATTGTACACAACAAGCAACAACAAGAGAAAAAAAGTAGGAGATACGTAAAACACCAAAGACCATCAATATGTTGCCTAGAAAAGACACATCTATGAAACTAGGAAAAAGAATAAAAATCAAAGGATAAGAGAAAATTTACCAAGCACACGACATCCATGAGAAAGCAAGAGTGGTAATGCTAATTGCTGATAAAATAGATTTCATAGTGAAAATTAACCTGAGAGATAAGAAAGGTAACTATTAATGATTAAAGGCACTACAGAACAAGAGGGCATACCCCTAACAAATATCTACATACCAAATGATAGATTTACAATATACATAAAACAAAAATGAATGGACTTGAGGAGAGAAATAGAAAATAACCCAATAGTAAGTAGTAGGAGGCTTCAACATGCCAATCTCACTAATGGGTAGGTAAATTTGAAATTAACTCAACAAAGGTGCAGGAGAATTAAACTATACCACGAGCCAACTCTACCTCACAGACATAATAAGTGTACTTCACTGAACAAAAAGTCAAATACTTTCTTCTCAAATGCACAAAATACATTCTCCAGAACTTACCATATGTTGTTGTTGCTGTTGTATGCCTTCAAGTTCAATATGACTCATAGTGACCCTAGGCACAATAGCTCTGAACTCTGCCTTATTCAAAGCCAATCTTACTGTCTCTAACACTTCTGACCCTATTACCAAAGCCGTTATGTCAATCATCTCATCTAGTGTCTTTTTCTCCTACACTGACCTTCCACACTTCCAAGCATGATGTTGTTTTCCAAAGATTGGTCTTGCCTGGCAACATGCCCAAATTATATGAGATGAAACTTCAAAATCCTTTCCTCCAAAGTGAAACCTGGTTTCACCCTCTGCAGGACAGACCTGATTGTTGTCTTAGAAGTCTATGATACATTCAATACTCTTCTCCAGCACCACAACTCAAATGCATCAATTCTTCTTCTGTCATCCTTAGTCATTGTCTAGCCCTCTGAATCAGGTGCACCTTGATCTTCAGACTGGTATTTTGCTCTTCGGTACTCTGGGAGGGTCCCTGACAGCAAACTTTCTCAATGCAACTTGCCTTTTTATTTCCTGCCTGCTGATACCAAGTGTGTTGATTGTGGATCTGAGCAGGATGAAATTGTTAACAATCACAATCCCTTCTCTATCTACCATGATGTGGCCCAGTGGTGAGGATCTCTGTCTTCTTGATATTGAGCTTCAATCCATATTGAAGACCATACTTTTCAACCTTTTGCAGCAAACATTTCAGGTGCTCCTCTGTTTCAGAAAGCAAGCCTCTGTCATCTTCATAATGTAGGTAGTTGCTGAGTTTTCCTCCAATCCTGAGCCATATTCTTCCTCAGTAAGTCCAGCCTCCCAAATGATCTGTTCCACACATAAATTGAGAAGGTATAAGAACAGACACATCCCTGATGCACTCCTTCCTTAATTTTGAACCATGCAATGTTTCCTTGTTCTGTTTGGTCTACTACTTTCTGGTCTAGGTCTAGGTTCTGTATGAAAAAAAATAAACTATTCGAGGCTTTTCCTTTATCTCAATGTTATCCACAATTTGCTGTGATATGGAGTCAAATGCATTTTGCATTGTCAACAAAACACAAATAAAACACAAATAGACACACTTCTGGTACTCTTTGCTTTCAGCCAAGTTCCATCTAACACTGGCAATGATGTCTTTAGTACCACAGCCCCTTACACCAGCTTATATTTCTGTCTGTTCTCGTCAATGTATTATTCCAGTCATATTTTGTATAATCTTCAGCAGGATTTTGCTTGTATGTGATATTTGTTTTATTGTTCGATAATTTGTACACTTTGTTGGGTTTTCTTTTCCTGGGAATGGGAGTAAATATGGATCTCTTTCAGTCAGTTGGCCAGGAGCTATCTTCCAGATTTCTTGACACAAACTGGTGAGCATCTCCAGGGCTTCCTCTGATAGCTGAAATATGTCAATTGGAATTCCATCAGTTCCTAGGTCCTTTATTTTTGCCAGTTCCTTCAGAGCATCTTGAATATTCACCTCCATCATGACTGCCTCGTAATCCTACAATGTTTCATGAAATTTTTCTGTGTCAGCCAGTTCTTTGTGGTACAGAGACTCTATGTACTCCTTCTATATTCTCTTGATGCTTCCTCGATCATTCAATATTCTAACCATAGTATCTTTAAGTATTGCAACTCAAGGCTTGAATTTGTTCTTCAGTTCTTTTAACTTGAGAAATACTTAATGTGTTGGTCCCTTTTGATTTTCTAACTCCAACTCTTTGTGCATTCCATTATAATACTTTGCTTTGTTTTCCTGAGCTGCCCTTTGAATTATTCTGCTCAGCGCTTTTTTTTTTTTATTGTGTGACTTTGTAAATTTTTAATTCTTCTTTTTTTAAATTAAGGTTGTTTATTTTTCATTTCAATGAACATCTACAGAGATTTTGGGATTCCATTCATTCATTGTTGCACCCTTCTCCCCGCACAAACCCCTCC
>NW_006400227.1:619285-628994 GCF_000299155.1 Elephantulus edwardii | reverse complement strand
CAGGAGAGGAAGGCCCTCTATGAGGTGGATTGACTGGGATAATTGGGATGGGAGTGTCAGAGACAGTGCGATTGGCACAGGACAGAGCGGAGTTTAGGGTTGTTGTACATAGGGTCGCTATGAGTCGCAGGCGACTCGACGGCACATAACAACAACAAGAACATGATAAGGTATTGTTTTCATGACAAGAGGTCGGAATGAAAGCTGCACAGTGGAGTGGACTTGTGGCGGAGGGATTGTATAACAATGAAATAATTTTTCTTTTACTTTTCAAAGAGAAGAGTGAATTAGCCGGGGAGGAGATAGGCAGAAAGAAAAGGGCAACAATGAATGAATGGAAACCCTACTTCCCTGTAAACTTTCATTAAAATTAATTAAAAAAAAAATATAAGCTACATAATAACATTAAAAAAGGAATCTTAAAGTATATAAAATAAAATTTATGATAATCAAGTGGAATTCATAAAAGGTATGCAAGAATGGTTATAAAACAATTACTGTAATTCATCACATTAATTATCCATAGTACAAGGACCACATGATCCTTTCAGATAATGTAGAAAAGGTCTTTGGCAAAATCCAAAAGAGGAACAGAGAGGAATTTCCTTAACTTATTGAAAGGCCATACGAAAAACCAAGAGCCAACATTATTCTTAATATTTCCCTTGTGAACAAGTATTAGATAAAGACACCGTTATCACCACTCCTAGTCTGTATTGTATTCAATGAATTTCCTAGGAAAATAAGTGAAGAAAACGAAATAAGAGACACCTAAATTGACAAAAAGGCCATAAAATGTTCACTATAAGTAGACAATATGATAATGTACCCAGTAAACGCTGGAGACTTAAAAAAAAAGGCTTTTTAGACATTATGACTACTGCAATCAGCAAATAAGACAAGTAAGTAGTCATATTGCCATTAGTTCAATTCTTCCCAGATTGACTCTCCCTTGTCTTGGTCCTGGTAGTGTTGTCTACTGATTACCTTTCTATTTTCTCCTCTGATTCCTCAGTTTCCCAGTGCCATTTGTGGAAGAAGTGATTGTTTCCAAATGTGATTTTGCTTTCTTGTCAAATTGACTGTGTAGGTGGATGGCTTTATTTTGGAGTTTTTTATTCTATTCCATTGGTCTTTTGGGTGTCATTGCACCAACACTATGCTGTTTGATTACTATGGTTGTCAGTAGGTTTTGAGATCAGGGAGTGCTACTACTTCCTCTTACATTTTTATTTTTCAGAAGAATCTTACTTATTTGAAGTCTCATCGCCAGATGAAACTTGCAATTACCTTTTTTTATCTCCTTGAAGAAAAAATTTTCTATCTTTATTGAGATTGCATTAAGCACATAGATTGGTTTTGATAGGATTGCCATTTTCACAATTAATAGGAAATATTTTCCCAATTTTTTAGGTCTCTTATTATTTCTTGTAGGAATGTTTTGTAGTTTTTCTTTTAAAAGTCGTGTGTGTGTGTGTGTGTGTGTGTGTGTGTGTGTGTGTTTGTATTTCCATTAGTCTCTTTCCATTGAGAATAATGTTGGCTTTTGTCTTTGCATATAGATTTTCATTAAGTTAGGAAAATTTCACTGTATTTTTTTCTCTTTACAAGTAAAGGGTGAAAAGGCAAAAGGGATGTGGAAGAAGGGAGAGGAAATTACTAGGACAGTAGAGAGTAGTGGGATAATGGGGGCAAAGAAATAGGGAGGTAGCATTGGAGGCATGAGCAGCAGGGGAGATAAAGGTTATGTTAATAATGATATAAAGCACAATATATCAGAAATAATTGTTTAAAAATGTACGTGAATGAAACCATGAGTAATAATGTTTGTATATAAGCGGCATAAAAATAATAAGTATTTTTTAAAGTAGATAAATACATATATACTGGAAATTACTAACTATAAAAACACCATTTGTGAATAATAGTTACAGAAAATTCTATGACATCAAATTCTGTACACTATAGTTTAAGTAGAAAAGAATCTAATAATTAAATCCATTAATCTTGGTATAGGAAAGAATATGCATTTTCATAAAAATAAAATGAAACAAAAACTCAACATTTCTTAATACTTTACCTGAAATACTTGTTTTCTTTTAAATACACAAATGCCACCTAGAATCTATTGAATTATTTAGAGAAAGTTGATAATACTCCTATACAAATTCTACTATGCCCATGTGTATCCTACTTTTCTTTGGTTTGTTTCTTTGTTTCGACAGTCTTTATCATTTATTTTTAGTAATATTACCACATATGTACTATTTCTTCCCTATTTTCATATAAAGGTAAATAACATAGGATATTTTTCTTTTTGTTAAACTATTTATTCACTGAATTTTACATTTTTTTGTTGTTAAATGTGTCAAGTCACTCAGTATCCATTAACAAAAGATCTACACCCTGTTCTATACTATAATTTATAACTATAATTTCACCAAATTAATAGAATTTTTAGAGGCATCAGGCCTGAGGGCTGCAGGCCCATGAGCCTAACCAACCTTTAAATACAATGACCCACCCACCAGGTCCTGACTGACTCTAAACAAGAAGTTCCTTTTTAGCTAAACCCAGCAAATCCAATCAGCTCACACATGTTTGCAAATGAAACTATTAATTTTTTAAATTAGTATTTTTAATCTTTTCTTATATAACATCATTAATCAAATTATTAAAAATGTATATAATTAATCTTGAAGTTGAATAATTTAACATTATTCCAAAGAAGAATCAATATGTTACTAATACTATTTTTTTATAGACACATGTTTTAAACAGTGGTGAACACAAGGAAAACATAATAGTTATTTGTCTCTTTTCTTTGCTCCAGAACAATTTAAAATTAAAACATTTATTTGTGTTTTCCTAAAGATGCAGAATTGCCCTAAGTAAACAGCTATACCTCCACACACTTTTATTTTGACAGAAGATTGAGTGACTACTTGCCTTGTACGTAAACCACATTTACTGGAAACTAAGGTGATGGTTAGTTGTCTTCCTCCAATCCTGATGCAACGTTGTTGTTATTAGAGTCCAGCTTTGTAAATTATTTGTTCAGCATACAGACTGAATAAGCATAGAGGAAGGACACAACCCTGACACATGATGCTCCTGATTTTAAACCATGTAGTGTTCCCTTGCTCTGTTTGTACAATAGCCATCTGGTCTAGTTATAGATTTCCAATAAATACAGTTGTGTGTTATTTTTAATGTTAGTAATAATTTCTTACAATACACAGTCAAATTCCTTTGCACACAAATCAACATTCTTCCAGTATTATCTGCTTTCAGCCAGTATCTGTCTGGTATCAGCAATCATGTGTGCAAAACCTATTCTAAAATCAGCTTCAACTTCTAGTATTACCCTGTCAATACATTGTTCCAGTAGTGTTATTTTTTAATAATTTTCAACATTTTGCTTGCATGATATATTAATGATATTGTTCAATAATTTCCACATTCTGTTGGATCACCTGTCTTAGGAATTTGGATGAAACTTCATCTCTTCCAGTCAGTCACCTTTTTTTTTTCAATAGGAAATACTTTAGTATTTCTTTTATCAAATTGCAAATCTAGGCTGTAGAGTTTGGTTTTTTTAAGGATATTAGAAACTGAAGAAATGACTTACATATCAAGTGAACCATGTATTTTTCATAACTCTCTGAATGCTGAACAATGCAGTCTAAAGGAGGACTTAACCACAAAGCACCTAAAATAACATTGGTAGATGGGCAGAAACGTGTCATCAAGCATTTCTTACTGTCTTCCTCCCAAGTCTTAGTCTCAAGGCATTGTGAGTCTGAAGCACAACTGTCAGCATTCTGAAACCGGGTTAGTGAGCCTTCTGAGCCTTAATAAATTATTTTCCCAAATTAATTGCATATATTTTCACCTTCTCATTTGCTTTCAAAAATATGTGTTTTGAGAGACGCCTCTCCTGTGGATTCTGGGATATGGATGACAAAGCCAACCAGTCTCTTGTTTTCTTGATGCACAGCAAACTGTATGACACTGGTAAGTTTAAAACTCTGGTCCTTGTTACTTGAATCTGAGGATCTATCAACCTCAGCAATTGGCCTGTGACCATCAGATGGGATTCTGTAATGGGGAAGATGTTATGAATGGCCCACGCTGCCAGTACTTGTTTCATGGCTTCATAAACCATTTCAGTGGTGCTGTTTTAACTGTCATTGATCTCAAAAACTGCACTATAAGCATCTGCTGCCAAAGAGAATCATCTGCTTCTGGAAATGTTTCGTTTTCAGTCTTACCAAAAGGGTTGATAGGCCTGTTCCCTCTGTTCTGGTCAAGGAATTCTGTAGCAGGAAGAACAGTATTGAACTGAATAGGTGTTCCAGGTGCTATTAGTTGCTCGGCTGTTACTCCAGGCACAATCTTGTCATTCTCCATCTCTGAATTTTTCAGGTTCCGACTGGAGCACACAGGTTCTTGTTTTCCCCTAAAGCTTGTGATGGGAGTCACTGCCTCCAGCACTGTCTGATTCAACTTGATGGCTACGCCTCTGGCTTGTCAGTCAGGTCTTGAGATGTTGATTGCACATACCCACTCATCATTTTCCTTCCTGCTCTCTGCCTGGAGAATTGTTCCCGATTTTGCATTTGGTGTGGTGATCTGGAAGCAGTAACACCGGTCTTCACAATCCACCGCCATCACTGAGCAGTTGTCCAGGTCCTGGATCAGGCCCCTGGCCCCGCCCCCTCTGGGCTGGCACATGTGATTCCCTCCCTGCGTGAAGAAGCACAGTCGCTCCCAGGTGGTGGTGACCAGCCCTGTTTTATTTCTAAGATTAAGGTAGCTAGGCTTCTGGATGAGGTTCCTGTTGATCTGCGGTGTGGGGACATTGGAGTCTGGTGTATAAACAGATTCATCGACTGACAGCAACTCTTGCTGGGACACGTACATCTTTTCTGCTTTGGCTTCCAGTTCCACCTGAAGGCTCCGAACCATGTCTGTAGCAGACGACAGCAAGCTGTTCATGAGTTTGGAAAACATCTCTGCTCCTTTTTTACAGAAGTTAATCTGGCTACGGGCTGTGATCATGGGCTCCATCATGGTGATCCGCTTCCATTACTGCAGGGCCTTGAGAGCCCAGTATTAGCATTGGGGAGAAGACAGGGGCTGCTTCTGGCGCGCAGCGCTACATCCTTGACAACCTCCGCCTTCACCTTCTCATTCTCCTTTTTTGGGGGGAAGCCTGCTATACTTTGCCATTGAAAGTTCATGCTCATTACTGGCAAGTCCAAAGAAATCCTTTAAAGTGCTAACTTCTGTGAGATCCTTTTCTCGAAATTGTATAACAGGCAGAACCATTGTGTCTGCCAACTCTTTCGCCAGCTCCATATGAAGGACATTAAGCTCATCCACCACTTTGGAAAAGTAGTGAAGTGTAGAAATTACTTCTTCATCTCCTTTGCCAAGAGCAAAATTCTGGTTTTCATATGCCAGCAGTTGTTTAGAAAGCTGTTGAATGGCCAGGCACATTTCATTCTGGGCTCCATAGACTCACTGCATGGCTTGGAGCAGCTGGTTCGCGTAATTTGTGGGGGTGCCTGCATCTTCTTCAAATACACTCAGTAAAGAGCGAGTCTGGGGGCTGTCCTGAAATGCCCCCTCTAGCAGGAGTTTGTCCACTGCAGGCATGATGCTACCGAGAGGCGGGCACGTGGGGGGGACACCAGAAGTGTCAGTCAGCTTCTGCTTGCTTGAAGGTTAGAAAGATACGAAACACTTACTTCAGAAGATCAAGGTCTACAGCTTTCCATATAGATTACTTATAAAAACAAACAAACAAACAAACCCAAAAAACAAAAACAAAAATAACCCCAAACCTCACAAAAAACCAAAAAGAAGAAAAATACAGAAGTCCTCAAAAGAAAAAAAGTCCCCAACACAGGACCAACAGTTAATGTGACAAATTGGGAAAAGTTTGAGGCTAACAATGCTTTAATCTTGTTTGGATCAACAATTAATACCCTGGATACCAGCAGTCAGGAAATCAGGAGATCTATCACATTGGGCAAATCTGCTGTCAGAACCCCTCCAAAACGCTAAAGTGCAATGGATGGTTCAGGCTCTGGTCTTCTCCATCACCTGCTATGCGTCAGAGAGCTGGGCAATGAATAAAGATGATAGAAGAATTGATGTCATTGAGTCGTAGTGCTGGAGAAGAGCCATGAATATTCCACAGATTGCTAAAAGAAAAAAGAGATATGTCTTGGAAAAAGTTCAGCTGGAAAAAGAGGTGCTTCTTGGAGTCAAAGATGGCAAAGCTTCATCTTTCATACTCTGGACATGTAGGAAGGTGAGGCTATTCTTTGAAAAGGGGCAATATGCTTGGAAAGATGGAAGATCAGGGAAGGAGAGGAGGATCCTCAACGTGATGAATTGACACCGTGACTACAGGATATTGTTAATGTATTGGAGATGATGAGAAGGGCACAGGATAGGGCAGGGTTCATGTTAGGTATTCATAGGATTGCTATGAGTCATATTCAATTCGATGACACCAAACAACAATGCCCTTGTATGCCAAAGTTGGATGTTGTTATTATGTGTCATCAAGTCATTGCAACTCATAGTGACCCTTTGTACTTTAGTTCTGAAAGCTTCTCTATCCTGCACCAATTTCATCCTCTCCAACAGATCAAATCTCATTATTCCAGTCACTGAGTCAATCCATCTCATCCTGATTCTTCCTCCCCTGTATTGTCCCTCCGCCCCTTCAAGCATGATGTTCCTTTCCAAGGACTGGTCCCTCCTGGCTCACCTATTTGAAAGCCTCAAAATCATTGCCACCAGGGACCAAATTGGTTTTACCCTCTCCAGGGCAGACCTGTTTGTTCTCTTGGAAGTCCACAGTATGTTCAACACTCCTATCCAAAACCACAAGTCAAAGCCATCTATCCTTCTTTCATCCTTAGTTATTGTCCAGCTCTCTGATGCGTAGCAAGTAATTGTTAAGACAATGGCCTGGATCAGTCCTACCTTAGACTCATAATGACATCGTTGCTCTCCAGTGCTCTAGAGAAGTCCCTGATAGCAGATTTTCCAATGAAGTTGGTAAGCAAGAAAAATATATCTTGGGGAAAACTGACCAAACAATAATTTCTAATTAAGACAACTACCTTTATATGTTGTTGTTATGTTTTTAGGTGCTGTTGAGAGAGTATGACCTACACTGAGTTTATGAACAGCAGATCTGAGTCCCATTCTATCTTGTGCCATCCTCACATTTCCTGACACACTAGAGGCCATTTCAGCATTCACTGTGTCAATCCACCTAGTTGAGTGTCTTTCTTTTACCAACCCTCCATCTTTCCAAGCCTGATGTCCCTCTTCAAGAAATTGCCTCTCCTAGCAATATGTCACAAGCATACAAGACGAAGTTTTATCATCTTTGTCTCCAAGGAGCACTCTGACTACTCTTTCTGCAGGATATATCTGTTTGTTCTTTTGCCAGCCTATGGGATATTCCACACTCTTCTCTAACATTGCTGTTACTCTTTCATAGCTCCTGGGCTGACTGCAAAAGAAATCTCTGGTCCTAAAAGACCTCCACTGCATTCTTCCCTGTTGATAATGAGATTCCCCCCTTCTGCTGCTAAACCTGCTCAGTTTAAACCTGGTGGTAAGGGAAAACTGACCAAGCTCATTTTGAACTATTTATATACACTATTTCATATTTCCACCCAATCACACAGTGAAAGTTAAAGCTACTGACTGGAAAGCCATTTTAAACAGAAAACCCCCTACGTTACAGTGGCCTTTCAGATAGCAGTACAACTCCCTAAGGACTACGCCACCAGAGTTCCCATTAAAATATATTAGTATTTTTTAAAAAATATATTTTATAATATGCAAAATAACTCTAACTATTAAAAAATAATAATGCAACTTTAAGGACTAAGCTGTACCTAACTCAAGCATTGGGAATTTTAGTCACCTCACATGCGTGCAAAAACTGGGTAATGAAGAAGGAAGAAGAAGAGTTTGTGCCTTTGGATTGAACTGCTAAGAAAGCATATTAAATATACCGTAGACTGCCCAAAGGAAAACCAATTCTGTCTTGGAAGAATTAAAGCTAGAACACTTCTTATAAGTGAGGATGATAAGACTTCATCTCATATGTATAGAAGATTTCATCAGAGGCTTTAGTACCTAGAGAAAGACATTATGCTTGAAAAGCTAAAGGGTCAGGGGGGAAAAAAGAGGAAAACCTTTGAGATGGATTGGCACAGTGACTGCAAAAATGGGCTCAAGTAAAGTAGCAATTGTGAGGAAGTAGCAAGAACAAACAGGGTTTTGTTCTGTTGTGCATCAAGTTCTAAGTTGGAACTTAGAACTGATTCTATGATACTTAACTATATGACAAATTCAAAGTACTGTGTTATTAGTAGACTAGTTCTCCATCTAGACTCTGCTTATTAAATTAATGATGTAGTTCAAAGTCTATAACCAACCGTTACTGTCCAATAAACTCTGACTCACTGTGACCTCAAGTGTGAAAAAGCATAACTGCACTCGATAACATTTTCTATGTTTGTGACCTTCTGGAAGTAGACTGCTAGGTCTTTCCTCCAAGTATTCTCTTGTTGAACCAAAATCACCAATTTCAGGAAGCAAAATTGCATCACCGAGGGGTTGGGTTGGGCCTATAATAATTCTCTTCAATTTAGAGAAACTCAGGAAATATTGGCTGGTAAAATCCACAATGGACTGGAAGTCTATAACAAAAATAAAGATAATAATTGAGCTTAAAACAAAGCATAGCAGTTAAAACAAAACCAAAACTACTTCAGTCTTTCTGTGTTTTTAAAACCTTCTAAATAAATATATACATGGGATTTCTCTCCTCGAAGATCATGCCATAGTATTTTCTTCTTTTTTATTCATGATTGATTAAAAAAGATACATAATTACTCTAAAAATAAGTTTAGATATTAAAAATGTTACAAATTATCTTTTATTTGATTAAAAAAGTACATATAATTTCCATGTGTTTTCAATTATTTTAAGAGACAACAAAATTGGATCTTAGGATTTTGAGTAAATTTCAGCAAGAAAAAATAATTAAAGTAAAAATAATTTTTAAAAAAATATTTTAAATTAGTTTGCTTACAAAGCTTGCATACACTGTGTTTCACACTATTTTTCATTCACATTGTGTTTCATACAATCATTCCCGTTCATTATGTTTTATAAAATTAATCACCATTGGACTATGCCCATCATTACTCGGTTTTACAGATCTTCACCTGATCTTTCCCATTCCCTTTACCCACTGCCATCACCCACCAAATTGTACAACTGTGTAGTTTCTTAAAATAATTCTAAATGATATTCAAGTTTATTTGATTTTTTAAACAAGACTCAAATATTAGCTCTATTAGTCATACTCTATAATTTGAATAATTATAATTCTTTTATTCTGTTTTCACAGTTCTGGTGGCCTACTAGCAAGAAGCAGCATTGCAGTCCCGAAGTCAGTGGTTTAAGTCCACCAGCCCCTTCACAGGAGAAGGATGGGAGATCTCCTCCCATGCAATTAACTGCCTCTGAAAACCTGCCGGATGGTCAGCTATAAGTTGGTTCCAACTCAATGGTACATAAAAACAACAACTTTCTTTGGGGTTCAATTATCAAATATCACTTGATTTTTCTTTCCTCTTTGTTTTTGGTTTTTTTT
>NW_006400227.1:616197-619185 GCF_000299155.1 Elephantulus edwardii | reverse complement strand
TGTTTATTTTTCATTTCAATGAACATCTACAGAGATTTTGGGATTCCATTCATTCATTGTTGCACCCTTCTCCCCGCACAAACCCCTCCCCCCCATTTTTCTCCAGAAAAATGGTCAAAACTTGAGACCAACTGACTAATCTTATTTTTAGAAAAATCAGATTACTATTAATTGCTCTTTTAATTTCTATCTAAAATTTAAGGTTAAGACATCACTGATATATTAGAATTGCACACCCATAAAAGGTAATGGAAGGAAACACAGGAGATCTTTTAAAAGGTAAATCTTAGTGTCAGACTCGTTTGGCACATATGCTTGTATCTAGGATAAAGCCAGGAGAAACAAAGACGGCATTTTCCAAGAATTCATTCATGCTGGCATCTGAGGAGGAATTCTGCTCCCCTCCCGAGACACGCGCCTTCCTCAGGGGGTACCTGAGGACTCTGGAACTTTCGTTTGCAGGAAAGCGTATACGTGGGGCCAGATCTTGTTGGTTTCTGTGCCGGAGAACGTTTTCAACAATCCTTTTCTCTGGTAGTACTGGAGGACCGGCTCCGTCTCGGCCTCATAGGCTTTCAGCCTCTTGATGACCGTCTCCGGCCTGTCATCCTCGCGCTGGACAAGCGGCTCCCCAGTCACGTCGTCCAGGCCCACAGTCTTGGGAGGGTTGAACTCGATGTTGTAGACACGACCACTGGCCGGGTGAATCCAGCGGGCTGTGAGGCGCTGTTTAATGACCTCGAAGGGCACTTTCAGGTTAATCACTGTGTCCAGCTGGTAGACCTTGTCCAGGGCTTCCGCCTGGGGAACTGTCCTTGGAAAGCCATCCAACAGCCAGCTGCACTGGGTGAGGTGCTTCAGCTCATGGAGGACCAGCCGCATCATGACATCATCCGGGATCAGCTTCCCTTGGTCAATGAAGGTCTTGGCTAGCACACCAATTTCTGTGCCCCGCAGCATGTTGTCCTGGAGCAGGTCCCCGCTGGAGAGGTGCTTCAGCTCGAAGTGCTTCACGATGCGCGATGACACGGCGCCCTTGCCCGAACCAGGGGCCCCCATGATCGCGGCGCGCAGCAGCCGCGCGGACGGCCCCATAGCCGCGGGCCGAGGGCGCGCAGGCGGCACTGGGCCTCGGCCGAAGAGCCCCGCGGTGACCGCAGCGCACCGGCCGGCGCTCCCTCTGCTCAGCTCTTGAATGTCTGATATTTTTCCCTTTGCTTTGGCTTCTCAGAGATTTAATGTCTCTTCTTACATTCATTTTGGTCTTTTCTTCCTCCTCTGTCTTTGTAATGACCTGTTGAATCACCATATACTAAGATATAAAGCAAGCGTGAACAAATTAAAAAACATCAAATGATATTAAGTATCTTGTCAGACAACAATGCCATAAAATAAATAAAAATAGGAGAAAGGAAAAGAAACCACTCATGTGGAAGTTAAATAACACCTTGTTTCAACATTACTGGATCACAGATGAAATAAAAAGGGAAGTTAACTAGTTTATCAAAATGAATGAAAATAAAGCATCAAAACTTCTGGGACAAAGCAAAGTCATTCTTCAGGCAGTAGTTCATAGCAATAGGAACACATGTAAGAAAATAAGAAAGGAGTAAAATAAACTACTTAACTAAATATCTCCAGCAAATAGAAGAGGAACAACAAATTACATTCACAGCCTCCAGAAGACAATAAATCATAAGAATAAGAGCTACAATCAAGGAGATAGGAAACAGAAAAAACAATTGAAATAATAAAGAGTAGAGTCTATTTCCTCAAGTCAATAAAATAGACAAACCTGGAAAACTTACAGGAGAAAATATATAAATAACTCAAATAAAAAAGGAAAGAGAAAACTATGATAACAGAATATTATGAAAAGCTATACTCTAATAAATCTGAAAATCTAGAGGAAATAGACAAATTCATCGAAATCTAAATCTTACTCACACTAACACAAAAATGTAATACATGAACAGAACCAACACAAATGAGAAAATTGAGCAGGTCTTAAAGACTCTTCTCACAGAAAATGTCCTGGTCCAGAAGGTTTCACAGGTGAATTCTACCAAACATTCAGAGACAAACCATCACTAATTCTACTTAAATTCTTTTAAAAAGTAGGGAAAAAATGGAACAATCCCAGAGTCATCCTATGAAGTAAGCATAACTTTAATACTAATGCCAAGCAAAGATTAAAAAAAAAAAACACAGATGTGTAAAAATCATTTACAGAACATTAGTCAGTAGAATCTTAGCTCTAAGAGAGATGCAAATAGAAACAAATGTGAGATATCATCTCACCCCAATAAGAATAGCAAAATGTAACAGAACAACAAACAGCAAAGGCTGGTGAGATTGTAGAGAAACCGGAACCCTTATTCACTGTTTGTGAGAGTGTAAAATGGTACAACCGCTATGGAAGGCTGCATGGCACTTTCTCAAAAAGTTGCAAATAGAAATACCATTGAACACAGCATTTCCACTACTGGGAATATACCCTAAAGAGATAAACGCCACCCAAGCAAATAGATGCACACCCATGTTTATCGCTTCTTTGTTCACAGTAGCAAAGAGTTGGAAACAACCGGAGTGCCCATCAACAAACGAATGGTTAGAGAAGTTATGGTATATTCACACAGTGGAAAACTACGCTGCACTGAAAAACAAGGAATTAATGAAATATTATACAAAATGGGTGACCCTGGAGGACATTATGCTAAGTGAAATATCTCAGTCACAAAAGGAAAAATATTGCTTAGTGCCACTGTTGTAAAACAGAATTGAGATCAGGGTTGAGGGAAAACTAAGAAAGAGGGGATAAATAATGTATATTACATTGAAATAGATGAGGGAGAGAACTGTTTAAAAGGGATATAAAAAATTAGGCCAGGAACTGATTGTGGAACAGACCACTAACTACTCATATGCAAATTCAAGCTAAAGCTGAGGAAAATTAAACCAAATCCGAGGCAACCAAAATATGACTTT
>NW_006400227.1:609855-613504 GCF_000299155.1 Elephantulus edwardii | reverse complement strand
ATTTTGTGTGTGTGTACCGTCAAATCAGATCTGACTGGTACAGGAGGATATTGCGCCTCCTTCTCCGGCAGAGCATCTGGTGGATTCGAGCCGTGTTCCTATGGGATTGCAGTGCAGCTTCTTGCCACTAGGCCACCAGAGCTCCCCCTGATTTTTCTTTCCTCTTGTATCCTGTTATTGTAGTTGTTAAATGCTGTTGAGTCGTAGGTGACTCATAGCAACCCTATGAATGAAAGCCGTGAACACTTGTATAGCTTTCTTTGTTTCTCCAAGTTCATAGGGTTTCCAGAGGCAAGCTGTTTCAGAAGTGGATGCCACTCATGCTTCCAAGCTTGTTTTAATCGGGAAGCTCCACCAAATGCTGTCCACCATGGATGGCCGTTATCACATTTGACACAGAAGGGTCACTGTTCAGCATCACAGCAACCACGAGTTACCTCTGTACAGCAAATCAACAGACCAGTGCAATACCACCTAGAAGAATGTTTGACCAAAAACAATTAAAAGCAGGCCGTAGGGCAGCTTCATGATAGATGGTGAAGAGATTGAGATGGTTAACAGCTTTAGTATGCTTAGCTCCACAAGCTTGGTACCAGAAGCTAGGAAATCAAGAGACAAATTCCATAGGGAAAGTTGGCTGTCAAGAACCTCTCCAGAGTACTGAACAATGATGTCAGTCTGGAAACTAAGGTAAGCCTGATCCAGGCCATAATCTGTTGCGATTGCTTGCAATGTGTCAGAGAGCTGGACAATGACTAGGGATGATAGGAGAATTGATGTCTTTGGGCTGTGGTGATGGAGAAAAGTGTTGAATATATCACGGGCTGCCAGGAGAACAAACAGGTTTGTCCTAGAGATGGTGAATACAGGCTACTCCTTAAAGGCAAGGATTCATCTGACATACTTTGGGCATGTTGCAAGGAGGGATTTGTCCTTGGAAAAGAACATCATGCCTGTGTAGATGTATGGAGAAAGAAAGGGAGATTATCAGTGAGACAGACTGATACAGTGACTGGGATAATGAGGGTAGGAGACAGAAAAATTGTCTCAAGATAGAGCAGGTTACAGGTCTGTTGTACATAGGGTCATCATGAGACACAAGCGACTCGACGGCACATAACAACAAGCATGGTCTGCAAGATATCTAATTCTGTACTTTCTTCCATATGTTGTTGTTGTTGTTGTTATGTGCCATCGAGTCGCCTGATGCTCATAGTGACCCTATATGTACAATGGCCCTAAACTCTGCTCTGTCCTGTGCCAATCGCACTGTCTCTGACAATCCCATCCCGATTATCCCAGTCACTAAATCAATCCACCTCATAGAGGGCCTTCCCCTCCTGCGCCATCCCTCCACCCTCCCAAGCATGATGTCCTCCTCCAAGGACCGGTCTCTCCTCACAACAGGTCCAAAGTATGTTAGACGGAGCCTCAGAATCCTTGCCTCCAAGGAGCCACCCAGTTTAACCCTTTCCAGGACAACTCTGTTTTCCTAGCAGTCCATGGTACTCTCAATACTCTTCTCCAGCACCACAGCTCAAAGGCATCAATTCTCCTTCTATCCTCCTTGGTCATTGTCCATCTCTCTGATGCATAACAAGTGGTTGTGAAGACCATGGCCTGTATCAGATGCACCTTAGTCTCCAGAGAGACACCATTGCTCTTCAGTACTTTGGAGAGGTCCCTAACAGCAGACTTTCCCATGGCAATGAGCCTTTAATTTCCTGGCTACTGGTGCCAAGAGTGTTGACTGTGGAGCCAAGCAAGCTAAAGCTGTGAACAATCTCAATCTCTTCACCATCCATCCTGATATAGCTACCATTTAAAGATTCAATTAATAGGTTATCGTTCTAAAAACTTTATCTGTGTAAATTTATTGTTTTGACTTACTCTCCTTTTTCACACATCTCTTTAGTGATAAAAATTTAAAATATAAAGTTATTCCTTCTATTTCCCCCAAAATAGAAACTCTAATAATTTCACAACCTTAATCAAGGTTAAATGTATTTAAATTCTTTAGAGGCTTTCATTCAAATAAACTCATTACGATCAAATCAGCTCTGACTCCTAGTGACTCTGCATTGACTTTACTGTATTATATGTTTTAACAGGAAGAAAATGCCCATCTTTCTCATGTAGAACAACTGGGAGTTCCTATCCACCAGAAACACACAGCCTTTTGGTTAGCACTGCAACGCTCTATGAACCTAATCATCAGATCTCCTTATCTCATATCAACTCACTGACTCATAACTCATCCTCTATTGGGCCTCCATGGCTATAAATTGCACAGGAAGAGATTTACCATCTTTCGCTTTCAGAGTTCCTTATTAGAGTCCAAATAAAGTGACTTTTGTTGGTTAATGCTGAGCTAGAAAAGAAATCTCTTTTGCTGGCCTTATTATCTTGACCTTCACAAAATAACTTCTCCCTTAAATAGTGTGATAAAGTGGACTCTGGATTTCATCAGGAAATAATGTACCAAATAGTCTAAGTGCAGCTTGCATCTGCATTTAAAAAAGAAATAATGTTGAGAAATTTTAGATGACTTCTCCTATTTACCTCTTAAAGTCTCATAAGAAAATTACAACGAAATAAAGATGAATAAACCAAAACCACTTGCTTAAAAAGTAAATACAAAGAAAGTTTTATTACCCATCATTATATAATTTGTATTTCACTCAAAAACATAGGGAATTACATGAATTCTTATTTTCCCCCTTAATGCTTTAAACCTTGTTTGACTAAGCTAAATTTTCAGGCCAACAATTATATCTATATGAATTTTTATGTGCTAAATGATAATACATTCAATTTTTCTTCCACATATGTGCTCATCAAGTTGTACCAAGAAATCTGGAGGAAAACCACTTGGCATCTGATTGAGCTCTATAATATGTTCCCATTACAAAGAAATGTGACCCAACAGAATGTGGAAATTATTGAACAATATCATTAATACCACATGCAATCAAGGTTTGGCTGAAGATTATCCAAAAATGACTGAAGCCGTACATCAACAGAGAACTGCCAAATGTTCAGGCTGGGTTGAAAAGAGGCTGTAGTACTAGGTTGTAGCTAGCTAATGTTAGATGTGTGTTGGCTAAAAGCAGAGGATACCAGAGGAATGTCTATCCGTGTTTCATTGATTATGCAAAGTCTCTAAGGCTGATAGAAAGAGTGTGGAAGCCTTTGAGTTGTTATGTTGGAGAAGTTTGTCCTATAGAGCATGAAATCAGGCTGCTTGCTCCTTGGAGACAAGGATTCTGAGGCTTCATCTGACAAATTTCCGGCATGTTGCAAGGAGGAACCAGTCATCATTCTTGGAAGGGTGGAGGAACAGTGCAAGAGAGTAAGATGAGATGGATTGATTCAGTGACTAGGGTAAGGTGTGCCAGAGACAATAAGGTTGGCAGAGAATGGAGCAGGTTTCAGGGTATTGTGCCTAGGATTGTTTTGAGTCATAAGAGACTCAATAGCACATAACAACAAGAACAACAACATTCTTTATAATGTAGTTCATTTTATGTTTCCCAGGATTATTATGTTACTGTTGTTTTATTGCTTTAACTGTATATCAGTAACTTTATATCCTCTATTGTTGTTGTGTTGTTGTTATGTGCCGTCGAGTCGTTTCTGACTCATAGCG
>NW_006400227.1:590758-607465 GCF_000299155.1 Elephantulus edwardii | reverse complement strand
TGTTGGTGCATATATCTGAATGATAGTGGTATTTACTGGGCTTCCTTGTAAGCGTATGGATATAATCCTGTCACTCACAATGTTGTACTTCAAGATGGATCTAGAAATTACTTTTTTTACTATAAAGACAACCCCATTTTTCCTTGTCTTTTCATCTCCGGAGTAATATATGATATATCCTCTATAGATTAAATGAATTAATTTTGAAAACAGAAGAAAGTATTATTTATCTCTTAGTGGAAATTACCAATTTATTTTTTAACAGAGTAAGTAAATCAAGAAATTAAGAAAATAAAGCAAAACAAGAAATTTAAATGAAAGTAATTTCTAAGATGACCTCTAATGGTATTCCACATCTCTTAGCATTCATGTCCTGTGTAATTCCCTCACAACGAGTGTAGGTATGAACTTACAGCTTTTCCCAGCCAGTAGAATACAGCAAGATGATGATATAGTACTTCTGGGTTTAAACATGAGAGAAATCTCTTATTTGGTAACTGGCTTTCTCCCTTACTGGTTTTTATAGATGTTGCCATTTTGGAGAGTCTCATATGATGCTGAAGAACTAAAGTCACCTTCGAACTAACAGTGAAAAAGTATTTGAAGTCCTCTGTCCTCAAAGAACTGAATTCTACCAACAACCATGAAAGCAAACTTGAATGTAAATCCTTCCCTAGTTAAGCCTTCAAATGATACCTCTACATTGTCCAAAACCTTGTGCCAGTACGTGTGATACAATCTGGCTGACCGTAATAAAGAAGTAATACAAGAAAAATCTATTTTGCTCATTTTGACTAATCTGGCTTTACAGTTATGTCAACAAATTAATAAACTTGTGCTTAATTTGAAGCCAAGTAGATAATTTTTGTTGTTTTTATTTTGTCTGTTAATCTGTTTTTGAAGCAAGAGTGGCATTGACTTCTTAAACAACATGCCTTTGGAAACTCTATGAGCTTTGATAAATGTCAATAGCTATAGAAAGGCTTTTGTTCATAGGGTCACTATGAATCGTTCTCAACTTGATGGCAATCAACAACAACACAACAATCAATCTGTTATGTATTTTCAATTATTCCTTTTATCCATTTAAAGAAATGTAAATAAAGATTAATTCCACCTATATTTGTTTGCATATAACCTGTAAAGCTATGTCTTATAGTAGTAGTTGTTGTTGTGTACTTTCTAGTAACCTACAATTCATCGAGACCCTATGTACAATAACTCTGAACTCTGCCCTATCCTGGGCCAGTCACACTGTCTTCCACTTACCTACCCCCACCCCACTCCCGTTATCCCAGTTACTATGTCAATCCATCTCCTCCAGGTCTTATTTCATGCTGTCCCTCCAACCTTCCAAACTTGATTTCATTATCCAAGGACTGGTCTCTCTCTTGGAAATATGCCCAAAGTATATGAGATGGAGCTTAAAAGTCCTTGCCTCCATGTCCTCAGACATGTTTTGTTCCCCTGGTCGTCCATGGTATGTTCAATACTCTTCTCTACCACTATAACTGTAAGGCATCAGTTCTCCTTCTTTCATTCTTAGTCATTGTCCAGCTCTTGATGTATAGCAAGTAATTACAAAGACTGTGGTCTGGATGAGGAACACCTTAGTCTCTGTACTAACACTGTCATTCTTCAGTACTTTAGAGATGTCCCTGACAGCAGATTTTTCTGATGCAATCCGTCTTTTGCTTTCCTGACAGCTGGTGCCAAAAGCCTTGATTGTGGAACCAAGTAAATTGAAATTATGAACAATCTCAATCTATTCTCCATCATGGTGTTGCCAATTGCTGAGGATCTTTGTTTTCTTGATATTGAGCTCCAATCCATATTAAAGATTATAGTCCTTGACTTTATGCGGCAAATGTCTCAAGTCCTCCCAGTTTTGGGAGAAAGGCTGTGTTACATGCATAACACATGTTGCTGATGAGTCTTCTTCCATTCCTTATGTCATGTTTCTCCTCATAAAGTCCAGCCTCACAAATGTTCTTTTCTATATATAGATTGAAAAATAATGGAGACAGGATGAGTCTTGTCTTATAGTTGTTGTTGTTGGTGTTAAGTGTCATCAAGTCATAGGCGACTCATAGCGACCCTATGAACAAAAGTCCTCGACACTTGCATGCGTGACTTTCATCCTTTCTCCAGGTACATAGGGTTTCCAGAGGCAAGCTATTTACGAAAGTGGATACCAGTTCTGCTTCCAAGCTTGTTTCAACCGGGGAGCACCACCAAATACTGTCTGCCGTTTTCGCATTTGACATATCAGTGTCACAGTGTTCAGCTTCACAGAGACCACAAGTTACCTCTGTATGGTAAGTGGATACCCCAGGACTATACGACCTAGGAAACTGTTTGAACAAAAACAATGAAAAACAGGCCTTAGGGCGGCGGATTAGAGTCACCCACCTTTGGTTTGGTAGCATAGCTTTCTTATAGTAGACTACCATTTAACAATTTATGATTGTGTTAAAGTATTTTCTACGTTACTGGACAATCTCTGAGTGCCTGGGTTAAAAGTTAGTAAAGTACATGCTTTTACAAAGTAATCAAAAATGAGAAGGACAAATGTAGACGAATATGAAGCAAATTGATAACATGATTTTTTTATCCTCCAAATATATTCCTTATAATAAATCAGAAAGTACTTTCTGTTTATTTTAAATCAAGACACTTTCTTGAAGATCATTAGAATTTACTTATTTATAAGACAGTTTAAGTTGAAATACATGGGTTAAAGCCTTATGTTCTTAGTTGTTTATTATCCAATGCCACTTATCATAGCTAATATGCTGTCAAAAACTATTGACCATGCCTTTATCTTACATGCTATTTTCCGGAGGTAGCCAAGATTTCTGAAACTACTCTCAGTTTGGTTAGCCTTCTATGTGTTTTAGGAGTCCTTCTTTCTAATTAGTTCATACTATTTTACTGTTCAGTCATTTTATAACATAGTTCAGATTGCAATGCACTGAAAATCAATGTTTTAGACTAACATGGTAGGAGTTTGACTCTGTGTTCTTTGCTCTCCTTTCCAATCACTGTGGGAGATTTGATAACTTCTGTGCTCTAGAAACTTCTAATTGAGCATGAAGAAGACTGGTAAATCATTGTACTGTGGCAACAGCAATCCAATGTTTTCTCTACCTAATGATTCTAAAGCACATTCAATATATGTGCTCCATCTGAAATCTTAACATTGTCTGAGGCATGTTTATCAGTATTTGGCATAAGGCTGTACAAATTCCCTTTTGCACCATTTCAGTTTATTGCAGATCTTTTCTCTTTATATAGATCAGTGAAACCCTGGAAGATTTACTATAAGGAAATACTCTAGGTATAGGATTTGCAAAGTTTCAATATCTTGCACCTGCTGGTCATGTAATGAAGATTTCTCATACTAACGTGAAAAATCAGTTTACAAATTATCTTTCTTTTTATAGTTCCAAATCATAAGGTTTACAACTCATTTTTTTCAATCTCACTTATTAGTCTTGTAGCCAGAAACTTTGTTGCTTATTATTAATATCCAGCCACTTCTATATAGGATTTGAATTGATTTGAAAACAATTATGCAACTAAATAATGATAAATAAAAATATAGATATTGGAAAGGTGTCACAGTTGAATATGGTCAATAACTCCTCTTAGAAGCCTCTGCATTACCTGCAAGTTTCTTTCCCAGAACTTCACAGCTTCCATGTTCCAAATAAATACACTGGTCATATAATTTGCTTAAGTTTCTTTCAACAACAACAAGGACAAGGGTGTATTGGGCAAAGTGGAAGTGAGGGGTAAGAGGGCGTAAATTAAAATTATGCTGAAAGTGGAGGAAAAGAGAATATTTTCTAGGTAAAGAGCTCTGTTGGCTTTGGGGTAAAGAGTTAGACTACCATTCCAAAGGCACGTGGTTCAAATCCATTAGCTTCTCTGAAGAAGAAAGATGGGCAACTTCGTCCCAGTGATTAACTTCCTATTCCAAGGTCGTTGTTGTTGTTGTTGTTAAGTGCCATCAAGTTGAGTACAACTTATAGTGACCCTATGAACAAAAGATCTGAAATTAGTCCTGTCCTGTGCCATCCTCACATTTCCTGACATACAAGAGCCTGCTGCAGAAGTCACCTTGTCAATCTACCAGGTTGAGGGTCTTCCTCTCCTTCGCTGACCCTCCACCCTTCCCAACATCCTGTCTCTCTCCAAGGAATAACACCTCCTAGCAATATGTCCAAAGCAGGTTAGGTGAAGCCTCATCATTCTTGCATCACAGAGCACTCCGGCTGCACCCTCTCCAAGATATACCTATTAATTTTCTTGGTCATCCATGAAATGTTCAGTGCTCTCCTCCAATACCATAGCCCAAAGGCATCAATTATTTTTTCTGTCATCCTTATGCATTGCCCAGGTCTCAGATGCATAGTTAGTAATCAGAAAGACCATGGCCTGAATTAGACACACCTTAGTCCTAAAACTGACATCACTACTCCTAAAAAATTTGGATAACTGCAGATTTTCCCATTGCACTGTGTCTTTATTTCCTGGCTACTCATACCAAGGGTGTTATCTGGGGATACAAGCAAGATCAAACAGTCGAAGGTTTCAATCTCCTCTTCATCAATCATTACACTGCCTCTTGGTCCAGTGGTAAGAATATTTGTTTTCTTGACACTGAGATGCAATCCAAACTGAAGGCTGCATTTCTTGATCTTCTGCAAGAAGTGCTTCAAATCTTCCTCACTTTCAGCAGCAAGGTTGTGCCATCTGCATAACGTAGGTTATTGATGAGTCTCCTTCCAATCCTGATGCCACACTCCTCTTCACAGAGTCCATCATCTCGGATAATTTTCTCAGCATATAGATTGAACAGGTATGGAAATAGAATACATCCCTGATGCACTCCCTTGTCAATTACAAACTGTGCAGTGCTCCCCTGCTCCGTTTGCACGACAGCTTCCTTGTCCAGGTATAGGTTCTTCATGAGCACAATCAAGTGCCCTGAGATTACCATTCTCCTCAATGTCAGCCACAACTTGTCATGATCCACACAGTCAAGTGCCTTTGTGTAACCAAAAGCAAAAATAGACATTCTTCTGGTATTCCTTACTTTCAGCCAGAAAAGATATCCCTGATGCCATAGCCTCTTCTAAATCCTGCTTGAACTTGTGACAATTCTCTATCGATGTACTGTTCCAGACATTTCTGAATGATTTTCAGCAGTATTTTGCTAGTATGTGATATCAATAATATTGTTCGATAATTTCCACATTCAGTCGGATCACCCTTCATGGGAGTAGGAACAAATATAGACCTCTTCCAATCCATTGGCCAGACAGCTGTCCTCCAAATTTCCTGGCATAGAGTGGTGAGTGCATCCAAGGCTGCATCTGTCAACTGAAACAAGTCAATAGGTATCCCATCAATATCTGGGGCCTTACTTTTTTTTACCAGTGCCTTCAACGCACCTTCCACTTCCTCTTTCATTACCACTGGTTCCTGTTCAAATGACACTTCCTGAAATTTTCAGTGTCAATTGATTATTTCAGGTACAGTATCTCTGTGTATTCCCTCTGTCTTCTTTTAATGCTTTCTGGGTCATTCAATACATTGCTCATAGCGTCTTTCAACTTTGCGACATGAGGCCTAAATTTGTTTTTCACACAACAATAGTTGTCTTGGTAAATTCTGTTATAGTTCTTGGCAACTATTATCACATTTAGCGGTGGAGCTTAAAGCTGATTGATTTGAACTTTCTCAGAAATGAATGTCTTGAGCACCTATCAAAGAAGTCAGCTGAATAGTGGTATGTAGGTGCTTTGGGAAATGAAGTTGCAGATCTCATAGACAGTAAAATTATTTAGGAATAACTCTTCAGTGCTCCATGAAATCAAAAGCCTCTCAGGATCAAGAAAATGAACAAATTGTAATTTTTGCCGTTTATCAAGGTTCATTTCCTAACCGTGATCCACAGTAGCTTTTAAAAAACCAAAGGGTGGCATTGACCACTGGATTCATTACTGTTTGTACCGTCACTATCTTCATCTGTTAAAGCCTGGAAAATATACATAATCATGCTAAATATAATCATATAAGGGCAGAGATCAGAGAAAGCAACTGTTTTGATGCCTATGTAGCATTTATGTCTGAAATGCAAATATATCTTTGAGTTCACCAGAACCCTGAATTTTTTATAAATGCAATGCATAAAGAAAATGCCTCCCTGATACTTAATCTTATGTAAACTTTTTAACACAAAATAAGTGAAAGTAAACAAATAAATCTTACCAATGGTCTTATGTAACGTTCTCCAACTTCTTATACTATCCTATTGTTATATGATTATTCAATAGAAAACAAAATTAAACTGACAATAGTTGCACAAACTTGACTCATGTAAAAGAGGTATATTCTAACAAATAACTACACCAAGCTTACCTTTTGTCTTATCGAAGAAGTTTTAGATTAAGTGGCTTTACCATAGTGACCTTTGAGATTCACACAATTGGATTAAACAATGAAAAACAATGGGAAAAGTCTGCTACCATGTAATCATAGAACAATCAGTAACTTACATGATCCAAAAGAGGTCTGTCTAGATTTTGCTTTCATGTTGCTGGATAGGTAAACAAACAAGTATAATTTATATATTGTTAGTGAAAGCTAAGACACTATTATTTTTTTTTACTTTTCTAATAAACTAAAAAGGAAAATTGTGCTGTAATATTTCTGGTTAAAATACCAGACATTATCCTTCTCAAAATGGGCAGATGTGAGAAAAATCAGGATTTTTAAATTCAATTTAATTAAAAAAAAATTAACACCATGCTTTCTTAAGTGTTTATATTTTATGACCTAGAAAGATGAAACAAGGCCAGAAACAGCATGATAGAGTTTTCTGAGTTGATATACTTCATTGAAAATAAACTAAAAATTCATACAGCAACTATATTTTCAACAATAACATAGAGAGAGCTCTGTTGGCCTAGTAGCTAGAAAGTTATGCTACCAACCCAAAAGTGAGTGGTTTTAATCTGCAGCCCTCACCTGGTTAAATTTTAATTGTTTTTGGTCAAACATTCTTCTAAGTGGTATAGAACTGGTCTGTCCGTTTGCTGTACACAGGTAACTCGTGGTTGCTGCAATGCTAAACACTGTGACAATGATGTGTCAAATGTAATAATCGTCACTCGTGGTGGACAGTGTTTGGTGGAGCTCCCCAAGTAAAACGAGCTTGGAAGCAGGAGTGGGATCCACTTCTGAAACAGCTTGCCTCCGGAAACCCTATGAAATTGGAGAAACGATGACAGTTACACAAGTGTTCAAGTCTTCCATTCATAGGGTCACTATGAGTTGTCTATGACTCAATGGCACTTAACAACAACAACTACATATTTTGTGTGTCATTGAGTTGGAAAGGACTCTTTCAGTTCCTCCAGCGGGTTTTCAGAGGCAGTAAATCACACTGGAGGAGGATGCCCATCTTTCTCTCATGGAGCAGCTGGTGAGTTTGCACCATCTGCCTTTGGATTGGCAGTGTAACTTCTTATAACCAGGCCAGAAAGTTTTCTGGCAACTAAATATATGATAATTTTAACTGCTTCTTATGCATGTTGAAAATAGAACAATGAGGAAGATGGAGGACAAATTGGTGCCTTTAATTATGATGTTTTTGAATAATACTGAATATACATGGCCTTCTCAAAAGAATTTTTAAAAATCTATGTGGAAAAAGATATAGTCAGAATGTATCTTGGAAGTGCACACACTTTGCATATTTTCAGGAAACACCAGTCCCTTAAAAAAAGACATCATGACTGGAAAAGGAGAGGGTTAGTAAATAAAGGAAAGTTTCAAAATTATGTGTTGATAAACTGATTGCTGCAATGAACTTAAACACATCAAAATCTGTGAGGATGATGTAGAATCCTACATAGAGTTTCATCTACCATGAATGAAATTGTTATGAGTTAGCATTTAAAACCAGAAATACACCAGAATCTCTCTGATTGAATACACAGAATTACATCAACTGTACCTGTGGAAAGAGATGGTTAATAATCTCTGTGTCCTCAGTGAGAGAAGGCCACAAGACCTGGAGGTAGAATAGGCCATCAAGAATCAAATGCAAATGACATTGAAGCTGACAAAAAATGGAAGCAAGTCCTTGAGAGCCAAGATACAACCTTGAAGATATATCACTTAAATGCTATGGCTAGATGAGAATGTAGAGAATTTAAAGTGAAAGGAAGAAATGATGAAGACAGAGCCAAACAGAATTCAAAGAGCAGCTTGAAAAGACAGTGTTTTCGCAAAATGTGCAAAGATCTGGAATTAGAAAACCAAAAGAGAAGAACATTCTAGGCATTTCTCAAACTAGAAGTAAAGAAAGTAAGTCAAGTCTTGAATCACAATAATGAAAAATTTCATGTACAAAATATTGAATGACAAAGAAAGCATCAAAAGAAAATAGAAGGAATCCACAGATTATTTTACCTAAAAGAGTTGATGGGTGCTCTGTCATTTCAGGAGGAAGCATACTATCAAGAACCAAATGTACTGCAGGAAAAAATTCAAGTTGTACTGAAGACATTGATAGAAATATAATGCCCCAGGAATTAACTGAATGCCAATTGAGGTGTTTCAAAGTACATGCATGCACATATACACATACACAAACACACTCCTTCCCCACCCCTGTGTTTGGGTGGAGACCACAAATGTAACAAGAAGACAAAGACTTGGATTTTCAGTGACTCAGTTTTAATACTCACAATTCATTGCCAGTAGTAGGAACTGACTCATAGCTTGTCCACAGTAGATTTTCAGGATGGTACATAACAACAACAAGAACATACATCGTACTCGAGCTCACTGACCTTTCTTCTGCAGTACAACTGGTCGACTTCAATTACTAGAGAGGCACTGTTCTTTGCATTAGCACCCAACTCTTTGTGAGCTAAGCCACCAAAGCTCCTTTGTTTTAACATTACAATGACTTAATGTCAATGCTTAATATATATATTTGATGTTATGTACCATCTAGTCAGAACCAACTCGTAGTTGACTCTCCAATGAGTTTTCAGAGCAAGTAAATTACATGAGAGAACACTGTCCGTCCATCTTTCTTCCATGGAGTAGCTGGTGATATCAAACCACATTCCTTTGGGTTGACAGTGCAACTCCTTACCACTGAACCACCAAAGTTCCCTTGATAGAAATATGTAGTTTCTGTTAGATGCCATCAAGCTGAGTACAACTCACAGAGACCTTATGAACAACACATCTGAACTCTGTCCTAACCTGTGCCATCCTCACACTTTCTGACACATAGAACCCATTGTCATTTTATTGGCATAAATACTGCGTACATGAAATACTTTGCTATAAGTAAAATTAATTAAATTTTAATTTTGTTTTCTGCCAATAAAAAGATTGATGTGGAAAAAGTAGAAGCAATATAGTCAAGGTATTTTATCTAAATAAACTTTATTATTAAATATATTTTTTAAATTTTCCATTTCTTTTAGTACATCAAGTATAAATGTATTCCAAACCCTTTTGTTGGTAGGAAGAGAAAGAAGGATTAACAGTAAAACTAGGTATGAAATTCTTCTGGCATCCTTTTTCAAGAAATAATTTCTAAATGAAAAAAAAAAGTAGATTGCTTGTCCTAGTCTCAATTCTCTTGGTTTCATGAAAGACTGTATTGAACTTCTTATTACTGGTTTTATTGAAGGGCTGTGTTTGCTTTCTTGGCAAAACCACTTCAAGTTACTGAGGAGAGAAACAAATAATAAAAGATCTAGCAGATAACCAGATCATCCAGCAACAATTCTCCTTTCAAAAATGTCCTTCGTTTGACTGGAAGAGAGATTTGTATATTTTACCAAAATGTTTAAAGTCTTAGGAAATGTATCTAATAATTTACTTTTTAAAACAGAATGAGAAGATAGTATGCACAGACTCATAAACGATGTTCCATCAGGTTACAGAGTCTCACATTTATATAAAGTAAAACTGTAGTTTTGTGTAGTCAGTATGATCTTTGACTGAAAAGTAAAGGCAACTGTGGAAACTATCCTAAGAAAGAACAGAACAATGCTTTCCAAAAAAGATTAAATAAGGGCTGACCCCCATTACCAAAGAGCTCTTTACTCTGTGAATAATTTCCGCAGATTTTTAAAAAGAAATAATAATTATTTTTAATATATGAAAATATATTTCGCTTATTTATTATCCAAGCAGAAAAGCCTCAAAGCTAAATATTGGGAATCGTTGACATATCTTTAAGATAAAGTATTTCTGAAATTTCCATGAGTCTATGATAACATATGGTTCCAGTTTGAAAAACAAATCAATTGACACACATGTTTTCTACAGTGTACCTATTATTAAAGCAAAGAATAGATATATATGATATTGGTAAGTTTATTTCTACTCTTCTTAAATATGAAAGTCTTCGAGGAAATCCGTAATTTTTTCCCAAAAATATCCAATAGTATCTTAATTTTTACACAAAGATTGCAGAAAAAGTAAAAATAAACAGTTCAGATACAGATAAGAGCTGTTATTTCCCTTTAAGGATGAAAACCTTTAATCAGACTCATTTTTAAATCCTAACAAAATGCCATCTATTTCTCTATTGCTGTACGAAAAATAGATACCTTTAGTGTTAAAATGCCCTTCAAAACGAGGCACATTCTGAATTTTAAGAATAATACAATATAACATCAGTCACAAAAATTACTTTTACCATTAAGAAAAAGAGTCTATGATTCCATCTTGCTTTATATGGTAAAATAAAAATAAAAACATTTAAGAAGCAGGAGCTCAGTCACTGTATGTGATCTCAATCTAGAAGAAAATAATTGAACTATTCTTTTGAGGAAAAACGGCAAAAAGAAAAAAGAATGCTTTAGCAGAGTTCCATAATTAGACTTTTATTATTAACAACTGTATCACAGGAAGCAATCTCAAACAGACTAACTGCATTTGCAAATCGGTGGTTGCAATCCATTTCACCCTTTAGTCATGTGCTCTCAGGTTTAAAAAAAAATTCTATTTCTGTCATTGGGTTGGTTTTTTTTTTAATGTAAGAAAATATCCTTGTATTTCTGAAATTATGTTTAGTATTGTCTCTGTAATTCACTGGCTAAAATGTGAAAATTACAGTCCGATTATTTTACAAGGTATGTTCAAACAGTGTTTCCTTTTTCTCCCTCACTTCAGGACTGAGATGAATTGTGTCCTTGCAGTGTAATGTATTTCTTTCCCCCTATCATGATTCTCCCTGGGTCTTCTTTCTTTGCTTTTTCTTCACAGTGTGTGGCTTATTTGAGGGGAATGGGCGAGAGAAGCGCGTGGAGACAGGCAGCGTTTTCCTCCCGGTGCTCTATTGCCCTCTAGTGGTCGAGTGCACATAGGCGTTGGCGATTTCCACCATCAAGAGAGCCAAAGACACCATTTTATGCTTCACTGAAAGCCTAGGCCTAACCCTGCTGAGCTACCACGGTGATTTTTTGTCTCCCCAGGAGAAAACATGTTGTTGTTGTTGTTATGTGCCGTCGAGTTGCCTACGATTAATAGCGACCCTATGTACAACAGCCCTAAACTCCGCTCTGTCCTGTGCCAATCTCATTGTCTCTGACACTCCCATCCCAATTATCCCAGTCACTGAATCAATCCACCTCATAGAGGGCCTTCCTCTCCTGCGCCGTCCCTCCACCCTCCCAAGCATGATGTCCCTCTCCAAGGACCGGTCTCTCCTCACAACATGTCCAAAGTATGTTAGATGGAGCCTCAGAATCCTTGCCTCCAAGGAGCCACCCGGTTTAACCCTCTCCAGCACAAATCTATTTGTTTTCCTAGCAGTCCATGGTATTCTCAGTACTCTTCTCCAGCACCACAGCTCAAAGGCATCAGTTCTCCTTGGAGAAACTGATGGAGAAAACACAGTCTGTGTTTAGGCACATTTTTTTATGCTTCCGGCCTGAAAACATTTAACAGTATTTGGATTCTGTTTTGCATTCTTAGTTCTTTACTCTCTGCCATTTCAATTTTCTTTGCTCCTTCCTTCTCTCTCTCCTCTTAACACACAACATAGTTTTGGATATGAAAAGAGAACTGGAAACAACATAGGTTTGGATAGTGAAAAGAGAACTGGTAAAGGGTATTCACTGTCAATCCATTTATATCACAGACCCTCCAGTGGGTTTCCAAGGCTGTACATTGCACAGAAGGAGGTTGCCCACCCTTCTTATGCCTTGGGGCTGCTTGTGGATTCGAACAGCCAGAAAAGGCCCTACCTTGTGAGTTAGCAGTGCAATTCTCTACCACGCCAGGAGAGCTTCCTGCTAAAATTGTATTGCTTTTAGGAATTTCAATTTCTTCCGCCCAACACAAATTTTAATTGACATGTTCAATTTATACATTGTGTTGAACAATGACTAAATAAATACAGTGGCTTGAGTAAAATGATGAAGATCAAAAAAAACTCCTCTGTAAGGAACTCAATTTTGTGTGCTGAATATTTCCATAAAAGCAATCAGAAGACTTTTAATAATTGGGTTAAGAACATGGCACATTTTGTTCCAGAGTTCCAAATTAAATTTCTTGTAATGTGATTTTAACAACACGTTCACTTGTTCTCACAAATTAACTAGTTTTTATGATAAATTATGTCATCATCATCTTGATAAAAAACTATTACATATTAGTACTTAAATCCTTTAATAGTAAAACACAGTAATTTCCTTTTCTTTTTTAAAAATATGATTCTTTACAATGAGTTAAAACAATTTTTTTAAAAAAGATCAAACACTTTGATCAAGTATGAGCTTTATCTCATCTTATTTTCTATATCTGTTTATAGAGAGCTCTAGTGGCCTAGTCATTAGGAAGTTGTATTGCCATCACAAAAGCTGTTGGTTCAAATCCATCATCTACTCTGTGGGAGAAAGATGGATAATCTCCTTCTTTGCCATTTACAGCCTCTGATAAACCTCTGAAGGGTCAGCTATCAATTAGTTAGCTCCAACTCAATGACAATGAGCTCTTAAATTTTTGAGTGGTCTATTTTGTGTGTTCTAACGTTATGAAACAGGAGCTTAGGGGCAAGAAGCTGTGCTGCAGTCTTGAAGGCACATGGTTTGAATCTACTAGTTGTTCCATGGCAGAAAGATGGGTAATCTCCCATGGAATAAATTGCCTCTGAAAACTGACCAGAGGGTCAATTATGGGTATACAACTCGATGGTACACAAAAACAAACAATCATTATGAAAAAGTTTGAAATATTGTGAGAATTACCAAAATATGACAGCGATACAATGTGAGTATGTGCCCCATGTAAGTTGGCATCCATAGACTTTGCCAACTCTAATTGACACAAACCCCCAATTTGTGGAAAAAAAAAAAAAAAAACCACAGGAAAGTGACGCATAAAAAGGAGGCATGCCAATCTTTTTAAACAAAACACTTCACTACTTGTTTTTCTATCAGTCCATAGTATGTTCAATATTCTCCCCCAACTCAAGGTAACACAAGGTATCAATTCTTTTTCAGCTTTCCTATTCACAGTCAAGTTTTGTAAGCAGCTCTTGTGGCATTATGAGTAGGGAGTGGTACTGCTAACAGTGTATAAGAGTTCCTTGGGGAGCTCTGGTGGCCTAGTGGCAAGAAGCTGCACTGCAATCCCAGAGACACGGTTCAAATCCACCAGATACTCTGCCGGGGAAGGAGGGACAATCCCCTCCTGTACCAGTCAGATCTGTTTTGACAGTACACACACATAAAAATAAGAAAATTAAAAAAAAAAAGAGTTCCTATCTCTCCACATCCTCTCCAACATTTATTACTTGCTGTGCTGTAAAACTTTGCCACTGTTACTGAAATAAGATGGTATCTCATTGTGGTTTTGATTTGTATCTCTTTTATTGCCAGAGATTTTGAGCGTTTCTTTGTATGTCTGTTGGCCATCTGAATATATTCCTCTGTTAAAAAAAAAAAAAAAGGTCTTTCCATGACTTTTGCCCATTTTGTAATTGTCATTTTTCTTGTGGAGGCCCTGAAGGATTCTGTAGATTTTTGATATGAGATCCTTGTCTGAAATAGTATTGCCAAATGTTTTTTTCCCCAATCAGTAGATTTTCTTTTCATTCTGTTGGGAAAAGTTATATATGTGCACAAAAATTTAATCTTCAGAAGGTCAAATTAAATAATTTTTGTCCTCTCAGGATTGTATTTTTCTGGCTGTATTTGGCAACTTTTACTATCATGAAGTAGGCCATTTAAGATTGATCCTAGTTTGTCTCTTATGAACTTTATGGGTTTAGGTTTTATTCCCAGGTTTTTGATCCACCTTCAGTTGATTTTTTGTGTATGGTGTGAGATGTGAATACTGTTTTAGCTTTCTGCAAGTAGCAGTCCAGTTTTGCCAGCACCATTTGATGAAGAGGTTGTCAGTTACCCATTTGATAGTTTTGGTTTCTTTGTTGAATATCTGTTGACCATAGAGAGCTCAGTCTATTTCTAGGTTCTCAATTCTGTTTCATTGGTCTATGGGTCTGTCATTGTACCAATACCATGCTGTTTTGGTTACTACCACTGTGCAGTAAGTTCTGAAATCAAGAAGTGCTATTCCTCCCACTTCATTTATGTTTTTGGTAAGTGATTTGCTTTTTCAAGGTCCCTTTCCTCTCCAAATAAACTTGGCATTTCCCCTTTCAGTCTCCTTGAAAAATCAAATTTGGCATCTGTATTGGGATTGTGTTGAACATATGGATTGCTTCTGGTAGGACTGTCATTTTCACAATATTGAGTCTTCCTAGCCATAACATGGAGGATTTTTCCATTTGTTTAGGTCTTTTATTGTTTCTCACAAAAATGTTCTGTTGTTTTCTTTGTACAGATCTTTTGTGTCTCTAGTTAGATTCACTCCCACATATCTCAATTTGTGGTTGGCTATTGTTATCAGTGGTGGACAGTCTTTGGTGGAGCTCCCCAAATAAAATAAGCTTGGAAGCGGGAGTGACATCCACTTCTGAAATAAAAGTTTGCCTCAGGAAACTCTATGAACTTGGAGAAATGACGAAAGTTATACAAGTATTCATGTCTTTTGTTCATAGGGTCACTATGAGTTGTCTATAACTTGACAGCACTTAACGACAACACCACCATTATAAGTGATCTTGCTTTCATGGTTTCCTTCTCTCAATTCTCTTTGTTACTGTAGAAGAATCCCAATAATTTTTGGAAATGCATCTTATTTCTTGCCTCTCTTCTAAATTGGTCTACTATCTCTAACAGATTTTTTGTTCAGTCCTGGGGTTTTCTGTGTACATTATCAGATCATCTGCATATAGTTATAATTAAATCTTCACTTTGCTAATCTGGATGCCTTTTATTTCCTTCTTATGTTATATTGCCCTGAAAAATACTTCCAATACAATACTAAATAGAAATGGTGACAGTGAACATCCCTGTGTGGTACTTAATCTCAAGGAAAATGTTTTTAGTCTTTCTCCATTGAAATGATATTGGCTATTGGTTCTGCATGTATACTTTTTATTACACTGAGGATATTCTCTCCTATTCCAATTTTGCTGAGCGTCTTTATTAGGAAGGAGTGTTGAATTTTGTCAAATGCCTTTTTTGAATCAATTGCTAAGATCATATGTTCTTGTTATTTGCTTTGTTAATATGGTGAATGATATTGATTTTTTGTTTTTGTTATGTTGAACCATCCTTGCATACCTGTAGTGAATCCCACCTGGTTCATTAAATGACACTGACAGTGTCTCTTCTTTTTCTATTTTTTTTTTCTTAATACTTTAGGTATAATTGGTGATAGATCTTCTGTGAAGCCATCTGATCTAGGCCTTTTCTTATTGAGAAGTCCTTTTATGACCTGTTCAATTTCTTCTTTTGCAATGGGTCTGTTTAAGTGTTCTACATCTGTTCTGGTTGATATGAGTGGGGCAAGAGTATCAAGGAATTTTTCCACTTCTAGGTTTTTTAATTTATCAGAGTATAGCTTTTCATAGTATTTTAATATTATAGATTTAATTTCATCTGGTTCTGTTTTAATGTCACCTCTATCATTTCTTAATCAGGTTGTCTGTGTTCTTTCCTTTATTTTTTTTCTTTTGTTAAGTTTGCCAATGGTTTGCCAGTTTTATTGATCCTTTCAAAAAACCAGCTCCTGGTCTTATTGATGACTTCAATCCATATTGCAAACTACATTCCTCCTTGTCCCTCTACAAAAAATGCTTCAAGCCCTCCTCAGCTTCAGTAAGCAAGCTTATGTCATCTGTATCACAACATGCATAGGGTGTTCAAAGCTCTGTTAATTCAGAAGGGATGGCCAGTCCTTCTCCCTAGTCTGCCTTATCTTTAGAGTATTATCTGGAAGACAAGTATATTACCCAGATGAGAGATACTTCAGTATTACAAAAGCAACAAATTTGATATTGGTTACCCCACTCTTAGTGACTGTGAGTTGGTTCTTTCTCTGATCTGCTCCACCAGCAGCCACTTCTACCTCTCCCCTTCTGAACTCTGCCTTACCCAGCCAGCACTCCCTCCGCCCCCCCCCCCTCCAAACAATCACAATATATAGTGGTTCAGACCTCCAGTCACTTCTAAGATACTGGTCTCTAACTGGCAGGCCAATTAGATTAGAGGATAGATATTTCATTCATTTTTTTGATTT
>NW_006400227.1:560643-590658 GCF_000299155.1 Elephantulus edwardii | reverse complement strand
TACTCTATTATTTCAAATATATAACATAAGAATTATCTCAATTCAGCTACAATTCCAGTTCTGAGAATGGGGAAGAGATTGGGAGTCAAAGATAACTCAGATAATAGCATCTATTGTCTGATTAAGATGAAGTTAAAAAGTAAATCAAATAAACATTTAGGCATCATGATATTGACTAGATAGAACACTAAGGTCAGCATTTTATTTAAAATGCTATTCTTTTAAGAGTTCGTTTCCTTTTATCAAGCATTTTCTTAAAAGATATGTCAGGCTATTGAATCAAAGATTATCAGTTCCTTTTAGGAAATAATATTTTACTGTAGCTACAGGGAGAAACTAATTAATAATTATCAAAGCTTGTGTTTTGCCTTGTAGATTTGTTTAACAGGTAAGTGAAGTAATAGAACTTACTTTCAGGTGGGAAACTAATGAAATAGGAAAAATTACATTAGAGACGTATCAATTTTTGTTGTTACTTGTTCTCAAATCAACTATAGTTCTCAACGATCCTATGAAGAAGTGATAGAAAATCTGCCTTATCCTCCATCAGTCTCACCTTCCTCAAGCCCTTTGTTTCCGTGTATCAATTCATCTGGTTGAGGGCCTTTCTCTCTTTCACTGACTGACCTTCTGTCTTTCTGCATCCTATCTTTTGTGAAAGCCTGGCACTTTTTGACAGCATATTCAAAGTATGTGAGACTAAGTTTCACTCTCCTTTTAAAGATGGTGGTGTTTGGTTTTCTTCTAAAATAGATTTATTTGTTCTTTTTACAATGATGGTGTTTTCAATTCTCTTAGCCAAAACCATATTTATGGAATTTGATTCTTCTATGATCTTTCATATTGTTAATTTTACTTATGAATAAGGAAAAGAAAATGAAAATACCACAACTTGAGTCAAGCACAGCTCAGTCTTTAAACTGACTTCTTAGATTTCTTACTGCTTATCTGTCAACTAACTGTATGTGGTAACTTGCGTGCTGCTATGATGTTAAAAAGCCATGTAGCCAGTATTTCAATTACCAGCAGGATCACCTATAATGAACAGGTTTCAGCAGAGATTTCAGGCTCAGAAACAGAGTGGTCATCAAGTTCTGAAATAATAAACCTTTGGAAACACTATGAATAGAAGTTGAATATAATTGCTATAAATTGATAGGCTTAGAGATATTGTTCTTTGGGACAATAAAGTAATTAAAATGTAAGTTCAGAATTGTTTGAAAGTATATTAACTATTATTTTCCAATTATAAATATTTGTTTGAGTAGAGACAATAGGGAATTGTCCTTACTATATCAAATCTGAGTAAATTTTATATAATCAGATAGACAAATATGGATTATGACAGTCACAGAACTCAATGAAATTAAATTGAGTTTGTGGAGAAGAAAGCTCTTCGTAACTCCAATAAATAAATTAATGGAAAGAATGTTGAGTGAGCCAATATTGAATATATGTCAAGAGTAATTTTTTTAACAAAAAGAGACATAAATCTGTTTGAGACGTTTCTCAAGGATTTTTTTTTTTACATTTTCAGGGATAAGAGCATAATTTTCCTAAGCTCTTTCATCTTAACTGATGTCAGATTGTCATGAGGACAGATTGTTCCTAAGTTAATTATATTCTTTTCTTCTTCCCCAGGAAGGAAATTGGGAATCAAATGCTCATCTGGGTCCAAAATTTGGACACTAAATGAAAATAACATCTGTCTTACCTGTAAGCAAAGGCATAGTTTATAACATTACATCCAAAAATAAATACATATGCATGCAAGTAACTATCTCATAATATTCCTATAATTAATATATCATCTACTTTTCCTCAGATGTGTTATACAGTTTAAAATATTTTAAATACTAAAATATTTAAGAAATAAAGTAATACTATAGCCAACAGCTGACTACAAAATAAAGCACTTTGTCCTTTTTTTTTTCCTTCTTGATGTCTGTAGTTGAGGCCACTGTCCTACAACCTTGATGGGAAGACCAAGGAAATGTCACCAATGCTGGTTCTAAAACACAGAGATGTTGTCATTCACCTTCAGTCAGAAACAACTCTTAGCTGACACTCCAGCAAGTTTGCAGAGGAGTAAATCCATAGAGGAGGAGACTGCCCATAACGCCCCCATGGAGCAGCTGGTAGATTTGAACCATGGGCCTTTGTCTTGACAGCCTAACTCCCTACCACTAAACCATGAGAGCTTCCTAAAAATCATAGGGCAAATAATACTAATTCAAGCAATCTCATTGCCAGGCTTCTGATTATTTGTGAAACAAAGAAAAGTGATTACCCTTTATTTGTAACTCTGGTGGCTTAATTGAAAGGAGCTGCCCTGCCAATTTAAAGGCACATGGTTGAAATCCACCAGCTGTTCTGTAGAAGACAGGCAATCTTTTCCCATGTGATTTGTTGATTCTGAAAACCCAGTGGAAGGTCAGCTGTGAATCTGTGATGCTGCAAAACAACAATAACCCTTTAACTTACTATTAAATTCAAAACTTCTTGCTAATCTGTTGGAACAAACTCGTACTGTTGAAGTGGATTTCCAAAGCTGTAAATCACATAGAAGGAGACTGCCCAAATTTCCCATGCAGAGCAGCTGGTGGATTTGAAGCATGTGTCTAATAGCTATCAGAGTTCTTAACTTGATGTTAGTAGAATTCCTAAACAACCTTAAATTTAGTGAACTAGAACACGATTTCCTAACTATGAAATATTGGTGCCAATATGTTGCTGTTGTTACGTGCTGTTGAGTAACTGGCAATTCATAGTGACTCTACGTGCAACTCTGAACCCTGCTCCATTCTGAGCCAATCTTATCGTCTCTGACACATGTACCCCCTTTACCCCAGTTATTGAGTCAATCCTTCCTGTCCAGGGTCTTCTTTTCTTAGACTGTCTCTCCACCCACCCAAACATGATGTCTCTCCCCAAGGACTAGTCCTTCCTTGCAACATGCCCAAAGTATGTCAGATGAAGCTTCAGAATTCTACAAGGAGTAGCCTGGTTTCACCCTCTCTAGGTGGAAACTGTTTGTTCTCCTAGCAGTCCATGGTATATTCAATCCTATTCTCGAGCACCACAGCTCAAAAAGGCTTCAATTATCCTACTATCATCCCTAGTCATTGTCCAGCTTTCTGAAGCATAGCAAGTATTTGCAAAGATCAGATGCTCCTTATTCTTCAGACTGGCATTGTTGCTCTTTAGTTCTCTGGAAAGATTTCTGACAGCAAACTTCCCAATGCAATTTGTGTTTTGTTTTCCTGGCTGCTGGTACCAAGGGTGCTGCTTATGGCTTAAGAGTCTCAGTTTCTTCACCTTCTAGCATGATGCTGGCAATTGGCCCAAAGGTGAGAATCTTTCTTTTCTTGGTGTTGAGTTTCAATCCATATTGAAGACTACAGTCCTTGATCTTCTGCAGCAAGCACTTCAGTTTCAGCAAGCAAGGTTGTGTCATCTGCATAACTCAGGTTGTTGATGAGTCTTCCTTCAATCCTGATCCCACATTCCTCCTCATAGAGGATGATCTATTCTACATATAGATTGAAAAGGTATGGAGATAGAACACATCCTTTACAATTTTAAACCATGCAGTTTTTCCTTGCTCTGTTTTGATGATGTATTCCAAGTATAGGTTTTGGGTAAGCCCAATCAAATATTCTGGGATTCCTGTTCTTCTCAGAGTTAGCCACAGTTTGTTGTTATTCACACAGTCAAATGCCTTTGCATAGTCAGTGAAACATAGACATTACTCTCTGTTTTCATCCAAGATCTATCTAACATTAGCTATAATGGCCCTCGTACCTTGGCCTCTTATAAATTCAGCAGACTACACACAAGGATTTCACCTAATGGTGTGCATAGGAATCAGATAAATTATATCGGCGGGGTAAAAAATGCTGGATAAGCTAAATGTCAGCTCTGAAAACTAGGCTGGGTGCTTATTGTGGAATAGACCACAAACTTCTAATATGCAAATTTAAGCTGAGCTATGGAAGAGTAAATCAAATACACAGAACCCAAAATTTGGTCTTGAGTTTACCCCACTTGACTTCCAAAATCAACTCAGAAACAGGTTTAAGGCCTTAAACGCTAATGAGTGAAGACCAGATAAGCTTTGTGAGGATATCAAGAAGATCATCCATGAAGAATGCAAAAGGTCATTACAGAGACAGAAGAGGAAGAAAAGACCAAAACAGATGTCAGACAAGACTGAATATTACACTGGAGTGCTGAGAAGCCGAAGTACAAGAAGAAAGTAATAAATTAAGGAGCCGAACAGAAGATTTGAAGGGGCAGCGCAGGAAGACAAAGTAAAATATTAAAGTGAAATGTACAAAGATCTGGAGTCAGAAAATCAAAAGAGGCAAACTTGCTCGGCATTTCTTTAGCTTAAGGACTGAAGGAACTGAAGAATAAATTCAAGCCTCAAGTTGCAATATGTAAGGATGCTTTGAGCAGAATATTAAATGATCCAGGAAGCACAGAATAACTGTACCAAAAGGAATTAGCTGATACAGAAGAATTTAATGAAACAACATATGAGCAAGAGCCTATGGTGATGAAGGAAGAAGTTCAAGCTGCTTTGATGGAATTGACAAAAACCAAGAGCCCAGGAATTGACAGAATACCAACTGACATATTTCAACAAACAGATGCTGCCCTGGATGAGCGCACCAAGTTGTGCCAAGAAATCTGGAGGATAACTACCTGGCCAGCCGACCAGAAGAGGTCCATATTTGTTCCCATTCAGAACAAAGCTGACCCGACAGAGGGAGGAAATTATAAAAAAAAAAATTTTAAAAGTCACTATTATCATATGCAAGCAAGATTTTGCTGAAAATGATTCAAAAACAGCTGGAACAGCATATCTACAGAGAACTTTCAGACGTTAGTGTGAGTTTAGAAGAGGCTAACATGTAAATATCCAAATATGAGCTCTGATTAAAAGTTTAGTCAAGAATCAATTTTGACACCAGGAAAGTCTGTGAGCAGAGAACTAGGCTTCCAGTTGATCAAAGTAGATTCCTCATCTTCTATGGTGATTCCAGAATACAGGAGCAAACGAAACAATATCGAGCCACGGTCACACCTGTCTATGGAAGGAAAAAAATATGTTCAGTTGTCAGGCCTGAGTCAAACTTGATTTAAGTAAGGAGAATGTTCCAAGTTGAGCCTAGTATTTGGGAACAAAGCTCCGTAAATCTTTCATATCTGGGGGAAAGACAGGATGAGATACAAACCATGTGTTCTAGGTAGTCTGGGAACCATTTTATATGCTGTGGAAATTATCAGTGATATGATAGAAAATTTTTTTTATTTTAATGAAAATTCACAGAAATTGGTTTTCATTCATTTATGTACATTTTCCTTGGCCCATTCCCTTTGTAATAACCTGCCTCGTTCTAGCCTGTTAATTTTTATACACTTAAAAGAAAAAGCTTATTAATGTGGAGTCCAAGCAACCAGAAAAATGATAGTTTGGACATGAATTTTGCTTAGATTATCTAACATGTCTTATCAGTGAAAGTTTTAACATATAAAGCTCCTTGTCAGTTTTATTAAAACTTGTCAGTTTTAATAACTTAGTTACCTAATAAAACTACCTTGTCTGACAAAGAGTGAAATTGCTTTCAATCTTTTATGTGTTGCGAGGTTTTGGAGGAATGTGGAACATGTGGAATTAGCATATAACACTATAAAGAATACTACAGTAATTTCAAATCCCCGTCTCTTTCTTTGTCCTACACTTTAACTTCCATAATACACTTAAATGCTATCCATTTGGCATAGATAGGTTTGGATTTATTCATTCTCTAGGTAATTTTAAATGGAGCTTCCATGTGGGGTAGGAAATGTAGATGCAATTGTGAATAGCATAAATCCTGACTCAACCTTCACAAAGGATCCTGGCTTTTATGTGTGGGTTCTAATTGCTCTTACTGTAACTTCATAAAAGAACTGGATCACACAGTAACTTTTCTAGCCAATGGTCTTGAAGATGGAACAGGAACAGACAATGATTAGTTCTGTTTGAACATGGGGTTGCTACGACTTAGAGCTGACTCAATAGTAACTAACAACTGCCATCATCACTAGCAGCCTAATTAGGAGAAAGTACAGAGAAGTGGAGCTCTTGTTTCTCACTCTTCTGTGGTTGATTCCAAAATTGAAATTGTATTTAAAAATATAAAAAGTAGCTTACAGTCTAGTCTATCTTACAGGAAAAAAAAGCTGAACTGTGAGGTAGAAAGTACTGCATCATGGGCAGCTCATCATAGATCTTGCAGTTCATGGCTCTAAGTCTTTTCTCATCATGCCTTTTGACATGAGTAATAAACATCAAAATTGAAATAACATTTAAAGAGGAAATAACATCTAAACTAAGAGGTGGTTGTTAGGTGAGGTGAAGTCAATTGTGACTATAGCAACCATACTAACAACAAATCTGAATTTTACCTTATTCTGTGACAATTCTCAGCATCTCTGATGTGATTATGACATTAAGACAGTTGTCATGTCAATCCTTCTTCTTAAAGGTTTTTCTCTCTTTCTGTACCCTCAATATTTCCCATCATGATGTCACATTCCAAGGGTTACCCCTTCTGATAATTTGCTTGTAAAAAGATCAAAAGCCTCCTTGTTGTTATTATGTGTCTTCGCACCTGCCACCTATAGTGACCCTATATGCAATAGTTCTGAAACCTGCCCTTTCCTGAGCCAGTCTCATTAATTCTGAAACACCAACCCTGATTGCCCCAGCTACTGTATTAATCCATCTCATCTGAAGTCTTCCTCTCCTGCACTGTCTCCCCATCCTTCTGAGCATGAAGTCTTTCTCTAAGGACCAGTTCCTCCTGGTCATGTGCCCAAATTATTTGAGACGGAGCTCCAAAATCCTTGCCTCCAAGGATAAACTTGTTTCACTCTCTCCAAGACAGATTATTTGTTTTCTTGGCAGTCCACAGTATGTTCAAGACTCTTCCAGCACCGCAATTTGAAGGCATAGATTTCTCTTCTTTCATCCTTAGCCACTGTCCAGCTCTCTGAGTTATTGTAAAGATCATGGTCTGGATTAGGCACACCTTAGTCTCTACACTCACATTGTTACTTTTCAGAACTCTGGAGAAGATTTTTCCCAATGCAATTTTTCTTTTGACTTCTTGACTGCTGGTGCCAAGTGTGTTGATTATGGAGCCGAGCAAGCTGTAATTGTTAACAACCTCAATCTGTTCTCCATCTATCATGATGCTGCCAATTGGCCCAGTGGTGAGAATTTTTGTCTTCTTGATATTGAGCTTCAATCCATATTGAAGAACACAATCCTTGACCTTCTTCAATAAATACTTCAGATCCTCCTCATTTTCAGCAAGCAAGGTTGTGTCATCTGCCTAACATAGGTTGTTGATAAGTCTTCCTCCAATCCTGATGCCACATTCCTCTTCACAACTTACAAAGGGAAACTTTCCTTCAATATTATCAGCAAGACAAAATAATTTCCATAAGGTCACAAATGTCAGCCACACTCTTGTATCTCTTTCTATACATTACAATACCATTCTTACTTCTTTACTGGGCCCAAAATCTAATATGATAGCTCACAGACCACACAGAACCATATTGCCGAAGTAAAAAGTTACAATCAATGTTAGTGGCAGAATAGAGTCAGGATAACTTCTGATATGTGTGAACACACACACACACACACACACACACACACCTCAGCCATGAGCCTCAAAACTTTAGGACAGTGTAACAAAGTTCTACAGTCCTCCAACAAACATGAGTAAAAGAATCTTAGCTCCGATTCAATGTCATAGCAGTCCCAAGGTCCACTGTGTCTCTTGTGAGGTCTCTGTTTGTTTACTTTGACTGTTATGGTTTTTGTTCCTCTGGTACCTAGTCTGACTAGCATAAGAATCTCTGGTCCTGAAGGAAGGACGGGTTACATTATCTGGCTTCATCTTTACTGGTAGTGAAGTTTCTCCTATTCTGCTGGTGGGTCCACTCAATGTAATGATGAGGCTGGCTAATTTCTGAGTGGATTGTCAAAACTTGTCAATCCTCTTTTAGATAGGCTAACATACCCTATTCACATATTCCTACCTATGCACATAACAAAGTCAAAGTCAAATGGCTAGGGATGTCATGTGGAACAATAAACCCTTAACACCATAATGCCCAAAGTAGATAAAATGAAGTTGCACCACCCTTACCACTAAGGTGCAGCCTGGTTGTACTTCATCCAAGAGAGACTTGCTTGTTCTTCTGGTAGCCTATGGAATATTCAGTACCCTTCTCCTACAACACAATGCAAAGGGATCAATTCTTTTGTCATCCTACTCAATGTCCTATTTTCAGAGGCATAGGACGTAATTGAAAATATCATGCCTTGAATTAGGTGTGTCTTAGTCTTTAAAAGACATCATTGCTTTCTAGCATTTGGAGAAGTCTTCAATGACCAATTTTTTTTCCAACGCAACATCTTTAGAAGACATTGGAATAGGAAACACAAGTTGAAATAAATAACCTAATGGGAGATTAAGAGTAATTTTCCAAATGTAGAAATTAGTATATTCGAAAGTTGGTTGGTCAGAGAATGCATGGCACATTTGGGAAACTTAAAAATGCAAGGAACAGAGTGATGCTATCTTCATCTTAGTTACAAAGAAAGTCTCAAGTGTCATGGAGCCAAAGCTCACTGGTGACTGGCAAGAAGCTGTGCTGCAATCCCAAAGGCCAAATGTAGTTAAAGATCACCAGCTGTTCCTCATGAGAATGATGGGAGAAGGATGGGTAATCTTCCATGCAATTAACTGCCTCTGAAAACCCACCAAAGTGTCAGCTATGAGTCAGTTCCAACTCCACAGTACATAACAACAACAGAATAGAAGTACAGCCACACAGCGAAGTCTCATTGAGATGCATTCATGCAAGCATTCATTCATAATAGTACACTGCTAACTCTTTCCTATTTTAATGAATAAATGGGACCCAACACAACACTTTCTACTAGCATCCAAAAAAATATATATTTAAACTGTCCACCCTTCCTCACTACACCCCTACCAAAAATAAAATGAACACAAAATATCCAGAAAGAATCATCAGTGCTGTGCCAGGGATTTAAAATGGACAATGTGCCAGACAATGAATAGATAGTTGCTAAGACAAGGTGTGAGTAAAGAAAGCTCTCAAGAGGTGACATTTAAGTTGAGAACTAAATGACAAGACAGATCCAGTCGCACTATCATTAGAAGGAGGGATAGGCCAGATAAAGGAAGCAAATATGTGAAGGCCCAGTGGCAGAAACACAGTCAGAAACTTTGAGAGAGAAAAGGCAGGTCAAATTGGCAGCTCATAGAGGTCATACAATATGAAGGGGGAAAACTTTATGGTCAAGACAATGAGTTTGACATTTATTCTAAGTGTAATAGGAGGCTACTAAAAGGTTTTTTTAAATGAACCAAATATACTTTCATAAAGATTGCTTTGTCTACAGAATGAAAGTGAAGGTTATGCATGAAGGAGAGTGAATTAGATTTACTCTAAAATTAGATTTACTGTACAACCATAGATGAAAAAATAGGTAAAACAGGGTACTGATAGCAAAAAGGAAATACAGATAGTTGTTTGTTGAGAGTTGTATGAAGTTATCACTAATTTGGATGCATAGAATAGAACAAAGAGAAGTAAAGTTCAAGTCTATGAGCTCAGACTTAAACTAAATATTGGTGGTACTTTTATCTAAGATGTCTTATTTTTTCTTAAACTATTTAATTAACCCTGAACAATCCTTTTTTTAATTCTTTGAAATTGGGCTTGGTTGACCATAGTCAACATAACATGTAAAGAACTTGTAGCAGATAGAGACTTCAATAAAAATAACCTCTTAGACCATGGCCTTTGTCTCAAGTATTGATCTCTGGAAGATATGAGAGTAGAAATCACTAATAGCATCAGTAGAAATAAATCCTAAGACCTAATTTTACTATCCCTTTTGCTTTCATTTGTAAGTTATTTCTTTGTCATTGCTTTCAAGTCATTCCTACTCATAATGACCACATGTACAAAATATTAAAATACTGCCCTATCCTACATCATCTTTATGATCTCCATTGTATTCGCATTTACTGTAGATGTCACTGTGAATCTCTTTGAAGGGTTTTCTCTCCTTCACCGACACTCTGTTTTTAAGAGCATGGTGTCACTTCGAGGTCACTTCTGATAAGATGCCCAAACTGTTGAGTTTTGGAGTTTCAAAAAGTTTTAAAACCTACTGCACTCTGAAATTAATTGAATATTCAATTAAAAAGCATTAATAATAGTTGTTTTCTGAAATGAAATTATTAGAAACAAAGACAATAGATTGGTAGTTAGTAAATATGGCCTTGGTAACAGAAATGAGGAGATCACATGATAGACTTTTGTACAGTGATTCATAAATTACAAAGACTTGTTTTAATAAACATAAATGGTGACTATACACATGAACTTCACCTGATGGAATGCACAGGAGTCAAATTTAGTATATCTGTGGAAAGAGACAGTAGAAGAACCTCAGTATCAGCAGTCAGAACAAAGTCATAGGCAAACTGGAACTATATTCACAAGTAAAAAACAAACAAACAAACAAAATACCCAACCAACCAACAACTCATGGTTTTATTTCTCTCTTCTAGCTACAATGAGTTAATGCCACATCTATGCAACAGAATACCTCTCTCCCTGGTTCTCTCTTAATCTATCTCTATACCTCTCATTATCTTATTATTTATTCTCATCTGTGTAGCACAAACATTAATCATTTGACCATAAACCTGAGTGGCACAAACATTGTTCTTGAGTATAAACATGAAAGATTGCTACTTTGAACTTATTGTGAGGTACTTTGGAAGAAAAGTCAGGTAATCTATTCCAGAAAAGCCACCATCATTCAAAACCCTGGGGAAATAGTTGTCATCTAAAACAATGGGTCTCCATGAATCAGAATCAATTCATTAATACTTGGTTTGTTTTTTATCTCCTCTATTCAACAATAAAGGTATTGACAATGTATAGAGATAGGACACATTCTGGTGTACACCCTTCCCAATTTTGAACGATGCAGTGCCTTCCTTGCTCTATTTCAATCTATATGCAGAATAGATTATCCAGGAGGCTGGGCTGTATGAGTAGAAATGTGGCATCAGGATTGGAAGAAGATTCACCAATAGCCTGTGTTATGCGTATGGCACAACCCTGCTTGCTGAAACTGAGGAGGACCTGAAGTGCTTGTTGCAGAACGTCAAGGACTGCACCTTCAACATGGCCTGAGGCTCAGTATAAAGAAAACAAAATTCTCACCCCTGGACCAATTGGAAACACCATGATAGATGGTGAAGAGGTTGATATTGTTAACAGCTTTAGTTTGCTTGGCTCCACAATCAACACTCTTGGCCCCAGCAGCCAGGAATTTAAAAGACGTATTGAGATGGGAAAGTCTGCTGTTAGAGACCTCTCCAATGTACTGAAGAGCAATGATGTCACTCTGGAGATTAAGGTGCACCTGATACAGGCCATAGATTTTGCAATCACTTGCTGTGCATCAGAGAGCTGGATAATGACTAGGGATGATAGAAGAATAATTGATGCCTTTGAGCTGTGGTTCTGGAGAAGAGTGTTGAATATACCATGTCCTGCTATAAAAACAAACAGGTTCATCCTAGAGTGGGTTAAACCAGGCTGCTCCTTGGAGGCAAGGTTTCTGAGGCTTCATCTGACATACTTTGGACATGTTGCAAGGAGAGACCAGTCCTTGGAGAAGGATGTCATGCTTGGGAGAGTGGAGGAACGTGCCAGAGAGGAAGACCCTCTATGAGGTGGATTGATTCAGTGAGTGGGGTAATAGGGATAGGTGTGTCAGAGACAGTGAGATTGGCACAGGATAGGGCAGAGTTTAGGACTGTTGTACATAAGGTTGCTATGAGTTGCAGGCAACTTGACAGCACACAACAACAACAACAACAACAACATGCAGCAATAAGTTTTTCCACCTGTGAAATATAATGCTGAAGTAGAACTATTTTAGTCTCGATCTCAGCTGAAGTCAAGAGGTAAGTTATTTCCGTTTCCATATGAGAAGCTATCCTCTCATTCAGGAGTAAAAAATGAAATATTGAAAAAAGGATATGTGGCTACTTATCAGCCAGCATTTTAAGAACCAAGGACAAAAAGTAACTATTTAATGATGAACCAAATAGATTGCAACACACACCTCAGAAACAGGCAAGTTTACAAGAGCAGTATAAAAAAGAAATCAATACACAACTTGTTTCCAAGAGCTGTTCAGAGGCTCTAAATCACAAGGGAGGAGATCCCTCCCCTTCTCCCTCAGAATATCTAGTGGATTTGAACAGGTTGCCTTTGAGTACATTATGCAACTCTCTATCCACTAAAATACCGGAGCTCACCACCAAAGCGATTATAGTCATATTTAAACATCTTTCGGGCCCATAGTATATACGACGGGTCATGATTGTGTTAGTTGAGACCTTCTCTGTCCTTTCCTCTGTTTTGTATGTTCTCTCATCCATCGCTGCCCTCCTTCTTGAACCAAGCAGAGTGGTTAGGAATAGCCATAGAGAGACTGAAAATGGAAAATTTCTATTTTAATAATTATCTCTTTTGCATTTTAGATAGTCAGCCTCTAACACCCTCGAAGTGGAAAAAAGCAAATATTAACTTTGAATAATATTTTCTTTATATTTTGTATAAGAAATATTAATTCCAAATAACCAATCAGCACACTGTCTTCTAATTGATTCCCACTCATAGTAACCTTCCACAGTGTTTCTGGGTCTGTAAATCTTTACTGGAGTAAACTGCACATCTTCTGTGGGAGGCTTTGGGGGATTTTAGTCACTTATTAAGTTAGCAACTCAACACCTTACACATTACACCACCAGAGCTCTTAACTACTGATTATTATTAGGTGCTGTCAAGTTGAGTACAACCCGTAGTGACCCGATGAACAAAAGATCTGAACTCTGTTCTATCCTGCACCATCCTCACACTTCTTGACACACAAGAGCCCTTTGCAGCAGTCACCACATCAATCCACCTGGTTGAGCATCTTCCTCTCTTTTGCTGATCTTTCACGCTAGCAAAATACCCAAAGTATATGAGGTGAAGCTTCAGTATTCATTATTCTTGCCTCCAAAGAGCACTCTGGCTGCACCTTCTCTTTTCATTCTCTTGGCCATCCATGGGATGTTCAGTGTTCTTCTACAACAACACAGTTCAAAGGTGTCAATTCTTTTTCTGTCATCTTCATTCATTGTCCAGCTCTCAGATGCATAGCTAGTAAGCAAAAGAACTATGGCCTGAATCAGATGCATCTTAGTCTTAAACAGACATTACTACTCCTCAATAATTTGGAAAGGTCCTTAACTGGAGATTTTTTCTCTAGTGCAGTGTGTCCCCTTATTTCCTGATTTCTGGTATCAAGGGTGTTAATTGTGGATCCAATTAAGATGAAGCTGTTGACAGTTTCAATCTCCTCTCCATCCATTATGATGCACCCTATCTGTTCAGTGGTAAGACTCTTACTTTTCCTATCATTGAGATGCAATCCATACCAAAAATTGCATTCCTTGAACTTATGCAACAAGTGCTTCAAGCCCTCCTAACTTTCAGAAAGCAAGATTATGTCATGCGCATAACACAGTTTATTGATGAGTCTCCCCCTCCAATCCTGATGTCACACTCTTCTTCATAGAGTCCAGCTTCTCAGATCATTAGCTCAGCATAGAGAGTGAATAGGTATAAAGATAGAATATAACCCTGGTGCACTCCTTTCCCAATTCTAAACCATGCAGTGCTCCACTGCTTCACTCATACATCAGCGTCCTGGTCGAGGTTTAGGTTCTGCATGAGCACAATCAAATGCTCTGGAAGAAGGGAGGAAGGAAAGAAGGAAGTTAGTTCCTTGAAACAAATGACAATGAAATCACAGCTTCCCAAAACCTCTGTGAAAAAGCCATAACAGTAATTAGAGGTCAGTTTATAGCAATAAGCAAACACATTAAAAAGAGTGGGGAATGATAAATGATTCTTTAACCCAACATCTCCAACAAGTTGAAAATGAACAGCAAGAAAACTCAGCACCCTCTAAAAAAATAAAGTTATAAAGATTAGGGCAGAAATGAATGAAAGAGAAAACAGAAAACTATCAACAAGACTAGGAGTTGGTTCTTTGAAAGTGTCAATAAAACCAACAAACCACTAGAAAAACTAATAAAAGAAAATAAAGACACAAATAACCTGAGTAAGAGATGAAAAGGTCAATATGAGTCCAGGTTTTAGCCCAACAGTTTCAAGGCACAATTCCTCAGTAAGTCCAAGATGTCATTTCAGTTCAGCAGTCAAATCCAATTCATCTAGCAAAGTTTGCCTCAAAGGTGTTGTAATCAAATCATGCAGCAAAATTTGCCTCAGAGCATTTATAAGTGAGGTCCTCCTTTAAACATCGAGCAAAAACAGCCAAATCTTTAACTGTCACCAGCACAAATTCAAGAAGTTTCAGGTCACACCTTGACATTGTTTGTTGACAGAAATGCCACAGTCTCTCTACTACCAGGCTCTTGCTCTCATTAGGGTTTGCTGTTAGAAATCTTGTTCACCTCAAGTTTTGCTTACTACCTCTTGCTGCTCAGTGTGGGAAACATTCTTTCACTTATCCTAGTCCCAAAGTTGTTGGTTATTTGCAAGACCACGTGTCTGCTGTTAAGGTGACTAATGATTAAGAAAAGCCAACTTTTAGACTAACACCACAGCCCACCCTCTGACTTTTTAGTCATTATTTTTCATTATATGAAGGATCAGCCCCTCACCATCATCTATATTTAGAGAAATATGTAAACCAGCTTCTTAATCCTCATGTCTTCATCCTCCCATTTTAGATAGACAGTATTTAATTTGCCTAGTCTTATCAAACCAGTTCTCTGAGGAAACAAGCACCTTTTTCTCCGAAGTATCTTCTATTACAGTTGAATCCACATCTATAAACAAAGATTCAGTCTAGAGCAAACCATCAGGTCATAGCAATTAACACTAGCTCTAAGAATGAAACATCTCTTTATCTGGCCATCGAGCTGCAGTGGCTAGATTCAAATGGGGATCTGATGCCAACTCGGGAGTCTACACATCTTCCTGTTTAAGATTGGCTAGCCCCTTTACTCAAATTTAGGCCCACATGGGCCAAGTCAGCACATCAGAGATTCCCAGGACTCCCTGCTTCACAAACCAGTAACCCTACTTCATTCACCCATTCATCACACTAAGTTGACAATATGGAAGGAACAAGTCCAAATTCAGCCTGTCTCTTCATTACTGCATAGTTTCCATTTCCACTCATCAAGTGGACTCAGGTGTTGGACCCATGAGTTGAATATACTCTCCAGTTTCTTTTAACTTCAAAGTCCTGAAAATGGAATTTTGATGCTTCCTCCTTCCCCTTTCATCAAGTAGACCCAAGTGGTGTAGTCGACATTAGTTAAGGATTAGCTTTACTTTGCCTCAGTTTCACTGTAAAAGTCTCTTTTTTTTATGTTTGTCTGCTTTCAAAGGTAACTATTCTCAGAGATGGGGATTACTCTTTCTTAAGCTCCATACTGTATACTAAATTCTACTACAATAAGCATTCTTTTTATTATTATTATTATTATTCATTTAAATGAAAGTTTAATGAGGCTTTGGATTTCCATTCATTCATTGTTGCACTTTTCTCCCTGCCCACTCCACCCCCACAGTTCACCCTTCTCTTTGAAAAGTAAAAGAAAAATTCTTTCATTATTATACAGTCCCTCCCCCTAAGTCCACTCCACCACGAAGCCTTCGTTCTGGACTCCTGTCATGACAATAATACCTAATCATATATCCCTTTTAAACAGTTCTCTCCCTCATCTGTTTCAATGCAGTATAAATAAGTTATCCCATCTTTCTCAGTCTCCCCCCAACCCCGACGTCAGTCCCATTTTACAACAGTGGCCCTATGCAGTATTTATCCTTTTGTGACTGAGCAAAATTGTGACTCAGCATATTGTCTTCCAGGGTCACCCATATTGTATAATATTTCATTAGTACTTTTAGGGCAAATTAGGTCCCTTTTTGAATATGCAATTACTATCCAACTGGCTTGCATTTTCCGTTTAATTACAGTATATCACATCAACAAAGAAAAACCTTAATCATTTCAACGTATCTTAGCATTAAGTGAACAAAACATTTAATGACTTTTTTTCGGTATATCTTAACATAACATAACCTTAATAATTTCTCCAATATAGCCTAACATTAAATCAACAAAAATCTTTATCATTTTTATAATAAATCTCAATATACATCATTATAACGTATAAAGAGTGATGTGAAGCATCATGCATAGACTTTTAAAGAAATTCTTAAAATTATCTTCATTTGTCTTCATACCTTTTTGCCTGACTTTTTAGGGTTTCTTTTCCCTTCAGTAACAGCAGCAGTAACCTTTTTTATTTTCTCTCCCACTCCATTGAAACAAATAACGATTTTAACTGTCCATCTTCCCAAGCCCCACATTCACAAAATCAAACCATGGGTCTGTAGGTCTGAAACAAACAAACAAACAAACAAATCCTACTTTCTGACACCAAATGCCTAAAGAGGAGAAAATAGGACATGGAAACACAAGGACATGAGAATCTCTCTGAAAAGGCCAACGGGGAGGAAGAAAAGCACAGCCTCTCATTGCCACAGAGCAAAAAGCAAATAAAGAATCTGTAACCCAACCCCATGACACCTCTAAAGCCACAATAAAAACAAAAAAGACTGAGGACTTTGCAGAAGTGGCCTTAAGCCACAAGACTCAAGGTCAAGGCGTCTGTGAGCACATTTTAGAAGCTGTCCTGACTCTATTCTACTTCTAATCTGGGTTAATTAACACTGGACCAATTGGCAGCATAATGATAGGTGGAGAAGAGATTAAGGTTGTTAACAATTAAAGCTTGCTTGGCTCCACAATCAAAACTCTTACCTCACTGCACCAGCAGTGAAGAAATCAAAAGATGAATTGCACTGGGAAAATCTGCTATTAGGGACCTCTCAAAATACTGAAAAGCAAAAATATCAGTCTAGAGACTAAGGTGTGCCTAATCCAGGACATAGTCTTCACAATTACTTGCTATGCATCAGAAAGCTGTACAATGACTAAGGATGACAGAAGAAGAATTGATGCCTTTGGGTTGTGCTGCTGGAGAAAAGTCTTGAACATACCATGGACCAAAAAAACAAATAAGTCTGTCTTAGAGAGGGTGAAAACAAGCTTCTCTTTGGAGGCTAGGGTTTTGAAGCTCCATTTCACATACTTTGGACATGTAGCCAGGAGGGACTGATCCTTGGAGAAAGACATCAAGCTCAGAAGGATGGAGGGACAGCCCAGGAGAGGAAGACACCTGATAAGTAACTTGGGCAATGGGAGGAGATGTGTCAGAATCAGTGAAACTGGCTTAGGACAAGAAAGGCTTCAGAACTGCTATACATAAGGTTACTATGAGTTGTAGGTGACTCATTGGTACATAACAACAACACAACAACAACAACTTGGGTTATAACTTTTTAACTCCTCAAATATGGTTTTGCATGGTCTGTGAGCTATCATATCAGATTTTGGACCCAGAAAAGCAGTAATTTTGGAGTTGAGATAAAAAAGAAGAGGTGAGGGAGTGTGGGAGACATGTCTGACTTCATGGGGATTTATTCTGTGCTATTCATGTTATTGATGGGGACAACTTCCCTTTGTGAAGTTGGTAAAGATTGGATATGACTGTCCCCATGTAGCCTCTGATCTTTTTTACAAGTTTTATTCAAGGATGGCTTTCCAGCATCTGAAAGAGTATAGTGCAATTACTATCATTAATATGAAGACAATGATTAAAATGGGGTCTGAGAGGAAACCAGAGAATCATGAGAAAATTATCTCAGTTGCTCAGATGAAACATGATGGCAGTTTGCATGGTTTGGGTGATAAACGGTAGAGATAAATTGATAGATTCATGGTATATTATAGTGTTGGTTTGGGCATTATTTATATGTAGATTGAATGTGGAAATAAAAGAAGTATGCTACCTACATTTTATGATGGAGAAGCTGGGTGGATGCAGATGAAGAGTAAATTAACCAAGACTATTGTGGTTAGATATACACCAGTCATCTTTAATATATTTTAAAATAGCCCATAATAGTCTTTCTAAGTGTGAAATTTGCCCTTGAAAATCAATGACAGAAAAACCCAGAACTCTGACTAGGATGTTCTGGAATTGATAATAATCTTTTTAATCTTGAGAAATATATTTTAAAAATCCAGTGTTTTATTAACTGAAAACAAAAACCTCCTTTCAGCAAAGAAAAATGTTAGACAATTAGCATGCAGCCTCATCAACTCTTTAAGCTTTAGAAACCAATCCTTCTTGTAATAAGGGTATGCCAACAAAATGTCATCAAGAATTAGAAATAAAATTTGTATCTAATCATTATTACCATGAATTATGACTCATATCTTTATCTTTGACTAACAAGGAGAATGTATCTTACTCTTGATCCATGTATGGATATAGATCAGAGAATTGAGTTTATTGTCTTATTTTTATTTCCCATAAGTCTTGAGATCAGACTTGCTTTTATTCATTCTATTAGAAGTTAGAAGTCTCATTAAAGACTCTATCTGACCACTTGTATCCTTTTCTATTTTCATTTTTGTGTTGATTTTCCCAATGCAACATGTCTTTTAACTTCTTGAGTGCTACTACAATACATGTTCATTGTTGTTCTAAGTAGAATGAAATTGCTGACACCTTCAATCCTTTCTCTATCTATTGCGATGTTTCCTAATTCAGGTAGTTCAGGTAGTGAGGAGTTTCATTTTCTTGATGTTGAGATGTAAGCAATATTGAAGGGTACAGTCTTTAAACTTCTTCAGTAAGTCTTAAAATATTACTGCCTTTCTGCAAGCAAGGCTGTGTTAATAATCCTTGTCCCAATCCTGAAGCCACATTCTTCTTATAGTCCATCTTATCAAAATAGTTTGTTCCATGAACACAGTGAATAAGTATGGAGAAAGTGTATAATTCTGATGCATATCTTTTCTGATTTAAAATTGTCTAATATGCCCTTATTCTGTTAGAACAACTACTTCTTGGTCTGTGTACAGATTCTGCATTATTAAATTTTGTACAATTAAATGTCTAAATTTCTCATTCTTCACAAGATTATCCAAAAGTTTATATGATATAATCAATCACATGCCTTTTCATAATCAATAAAACACAAACAAACATTTTTCAGGTACCCATTATTTTTAGCCAAGATTCATCTGACACCAAAAATGTTCCCTTATTGCAAGATCTATTCTGAATCCAGATTGAATTTTTAGCAATTCTCTCTCAATGTACTTGTTTCAGCCATTTAAAAATAATATTCAACAAGATTTTACTTATCCTTTATATGAATTGTGGTTAGACAATACGAAGGTTAGTGAAAATCTGTAGAAACCATTTAGACTTTTAATTCCTTGGAATTTTATGAGAATAAATCAAACTCACAATTGGTGCTGCCAAAGAGAAGATTGAAGTTTATTCCCTGAAGACATGGTCAATAATAGTCAAGGGCTGGAGAACACACTGACATAAGGAAAATTCCATAAAATTGTATACAGTGGGTATTAAACCTATAACCTACTTTCCTTACTTTTCACATAACTAACAAATGGGATCCCATCACAAGAGGAAGGACAAAAGGTTCATCTGTTTGGAAACTCACAAAGTTAAGACGAACAATTTTACAGATGAGGAAGTGGTAGTTTATCAATAAAACAACTGGTGTCTATCTAATTTTCCTACAATAATCCTACTTGTTCATTAGTGCTGGAATTGCATATCCAGCTTCTAATCTATATTTAAATCTAAGTTTTAACTATCAAACATTAACCAAAAATTAAGAAAGTCAAGGAACTAACTTGAAACATAGAGTCCATAATAGTTAATTATATCTCTATTTCTCTCTCTCTCTCTCTCTCTCTCTATATATATATATATATATAATTATATATATATATATATATATATCAATTTAGCTAGTTTTTGGTCCCTAATCTAGTTACCGTCATGAAGTTGTTAAGTGTGATTAAATCATCTGGTCTTGGGCAGAGCAGATAGCCATTCATAATTTAATGTAGCATAAAATAATCTTTGAGTGAGGTCTCAGGAGGAGCTGTCTTGCTAGCTGCCTTGATTCTCCTTTAATTTGCTTACGAGACTTTTTTCCCTTTTATATAGCATGCAAGAATAAACTATTTTCTAGGTATTGGGGGACTTTTGAAAAAATACATTAACAATGAGTTCATACCAGTTTGGAGTTCACAACTCGCTTGTGAGCTATCAGAACATAAAAAAAGACATAGACGCAGAAACACACACAAGTTTGTAAGACAAGATAGACATAGAGAATCATTTACAAATTAAGGTATGCCAAGGTTTAAAAAGGTCAGAAATAGGATATATAAAAGAAGAGAGAGGGATATGAAACTCTTCAGAATTGTAAAGAAGGGAAACCCAGGAAAAAGCTGTTTTGCAGTTCTAAAGAATAATCTGTACAGACCAAAGTTGTGCAGAGTGATTTCAGGAAGGAAGTCTCTAAAAATAAAGACAAAATTGAGAAATCATCTAAATTATTTATGTTTAAGGTAGTTACTCTTTAAGAGTTTGTGCATAAAAACTGAATGTACAAAAGTAATTACTAATTCCAAAGGAAAGTAAAAGTTGCATAATGAAGAATATGCAATCAAAGCACAGTTAAGAAAGCCAGCTGTGAATAATCTTCACATAAATATCCTAACCAATATAGTAAATGTCTATTTACCCAACAACTGGAAAATAACTACATTAAAATGATTGGAAAGTTATAGGAAGAGAAGAAGGTCAAGATTTCAGAGGAATCAACTCTACCTTTCAAGAAAGGAAGCAAATAGCTATTATCTTAAAAATTACAAAATTATAATATATTTTATAAACATATGGGGGAAGCTCATAAAAAGATAAGTAAACTATTCAAAAGTATCTGGATCTTGGGGATAGATATCAGGAATGTGTTAGGGATACGGAAATAATCAACTTTTTCTTTTTTTCTCTTTTAAGTTTTGTTGAACTCCTTGACTTTTAAAACCAAGGGTATAGGTTGTTTTGATTTTAAAAAGTGTATAAAATAAAAAAGTATTGGTATAGAAATCAATTCAAGAACAAATCAGTGAAATGGAACATAAAAAAATGGCTAAATATTGTAAAAAGAAAAATAGTCTCAGTGTTCCATGTTTGAAAACCTTATGAGAATTTGGAAAACAATCACTGGGATAGGAAATAAAGCTTAGTACATTATTAAATACACTGGGTAGATTGAGAATCAGACAACATTATTCTCATCTTCACCAATTAATTTGTGAATCTGATCAATTTATGTGAGCACTTCTATAGTCTAAGATTCTTTATTTTAAAAGTGAAGTTTATGAATGAAATTGTTGTTCGTATCTTTCGTCTTCTGAGACATGGAGCACAACTCACAACAACCCTATGAACAACACATCTGAAACTTGTTCTGTCTTGTGTCATCCTCACCATCTCTGACACTCTCAAGGCCACTGTGCAGCCACTGTGTCAGTCCAGCTGGTTGATAGTCTTCCTCTCCTTCATCAGCCCTCCATCTTTCCACGCATGATTTCCCTCTCCAAGGAGTAAACTCACCTAGCAACATGCCCAAAGTATATGAGACAAAGCTTCATGATTTTTGCCTCTTACTAATACTCTGTAGCATCGAGGACTCTCCTTCATAGGGTTGCTATGATTCGCCTGCGACTCGACAGCACTTAACAACAACAATACTCTGATGGCTCAAAGACATATCCGTTTTATCTTTTAGCAGTCCATGGGATATTCAACACTATTCTCCAACACCACAATTCAAAGTTGTCAATTCTTTTGTCATCCTTAATCCCTGGCTCTCAGATGCAGGGCTCTAGGATCATCTTTCATGAGAGGAATTTAATGTTACACTGATATTGGAGTTTACCAGGAAGAGCCAAGTGTCCAACAGAAATGCAGAATGAAAGTGGAAGAAAACATCAAGATCTGAGATGTAAGAGCAGTTGAATCTACATGGAATCTCCAAACCAAAAAGCATAGAGCAAGAATGGCAAGAGAGATGACTGAATTGTAGGAAATGGCTACTCCAAAAAAAAAAAAAAGAGAGAAAGAGAGAGAGAGAAGGAGTTTGCAAGGAATCATAGCTGGAAATCTCCAAAAGATTAGAAGATAAGTAGGACAGCAGAGATGCTGAATTTTAAAAACAAACAAAACATAGAAACAACTATTAAAAACCCAGAAAGATACATATTAATTCTAACTTAAAAATTTTGCAAACTTTGTAATTTTGAGAGTTTTTAAAATTCTATTAGAGTACTTGTTGAAGATCAAAAACTTATTGTTGTTAGGTGCTTCTGAGTGGTGTGAGACCATTAGCAACCATATGAAAAACAGACCTGAACCCTTTCCTATCCTGTGCCATCTTTATACTTTCTGACACACTAGATACCCCCAGTCACTGTGTCAATCAAGCTGGTTGAGGGTCTTCCTTTCCTTTGTCGACCCTCTGCCTTTCCAAGGATCAAGTGTCTCTCCAAGCAATACCCACTCCTAGAAACATGGTTAATTATGAAACTTTATCATCTTTGCCTCCAAGAAGCACTCTTGCTGTATTTTTGCTAAGATAAATGTATTCTTTTGGCAGTTCATAGAATGTTCAGTGCTCTTCTCCAACACCACACCTCAGAAAGACTGTGGGCTGAATCACATACTTCCTAATTATCACATTGGCATCATTGCTCCTCAATAATAATTTGGAGAGATCCCTGACTGCAGACTTTCCCAGTGCAATACATCTTCTGATTTCTTGACTACTGGTACCAAGGGTACTGATTCTGGGTACAAGTAAGATGAAGTTGTTGATAGTTTCAATCTTTTCTCCATCTATCATTATGTTTTCTATTGATACAGTGGTAAGAATTTTTGTTTTTAACATTGAGATGTAATCCATACTCAAGGCTTTATCCTTTGACCTCCTGGAAAAAGTGCTTCAAGTTCTTCTCACTTTAAACAAGAAAGGTGGTGTCATCTGAATAATTTAGATTATTGAGGAGTCTTCCTCTGATCTTGATGTCACATTCTTCTTCATAGAGTTTAATGTATCAAATAATTTGCTCAGCATACAGATTGAGTAGGTATGGAGAAAGAATGCAATCCTGATTAAATTCCTTCTTAATTTTAAAGGAAGTAGTGTTCCCTTGCTCTGTTTGCACAACAGCCTCCTGGTCTAGGTCAAGGTTTCACATGAGCACATTAAAGTGTTCTGGGATTCCCATTCTTCTTAATGTTAGCCATAACTTGTTATGATCCATATAAATACCTTTGCATTGTCAATAAATTGTAAATAGACATTCTTCTGGTATTCTTTACTTTTAGCTAGGATCCATCTGACATCAGCAATTATATTTCCCTAGTTTCACAGCCTCTTCTAAATCTTGCTTGAACTTCTGGTAGTTTCTATCTATGTACTGTTCCATCTGTTTTGAGTGATCTTCAGCAGTATTTTGCTTGTGTTAATAATATTAATGATATCATTTGATTAGCTTCCACATTCTGTTGGATCCTCTTTCTTGGAAAAGTGAACAAATATGGACCTCTTCCATTCTGTTGGCCAGATAGCTGTCCTCCAAATTTCCTGGCATTGACTGGTGAGTGCCTCCAGGGCTGCATCTGCTAATTGAAACAAGTCAATTGACATGCCATCAATTTCTGAGGGCCTATTTTTTGCCAATGCCTTCAGTGCAGCTTCACATTCCTTCTTTATTACCATTGACACCTTTCTGTTCATATGGTACATCCTGAATTTTTTCAGTGTCAGTCAGGTTTTTTTTGTAAAGTAACTCAATTTTGTGTTCACATCAACTTTTTTTAGGCTTCCCAAGTCATTCAATAAATTGCCCATAGCTTATTTCATTATTGTAACTCAAGGCTTAACTTTGGTTTTCAGTTCTCTCAGTTTGAGAAATACAGAATGAGTTCTTCCCTTTTGATTCTCCAATTCCAGCTCTCTGCATATTCCATTATATTACTTTGTTTTGTTTTCTTAAGCTGCCCTTTGAAATCTTTTCAGCTTTTTTACTTTTCCCTTCTTTCCCTTTGTTTTGACTTCTCAACACTCTAGTACAATTTTCAGAGTCTCTTCTGACACCTATTTCAGACTTTCCTTTGTCTTTTGTCTTTATAATGATCTTTTGTTGTCTTCATGATGACATCCTTGATATCATCCCACAGTCATCTTGTCTTCTATCATTAGTGTTCAGTGCTTCAAAAATATTTTAAGATGATTTTGAAATTTAGGTGGAATAGATTCAAGATAATACTTTGGTCCTTGTGGAAGTGTTTTCATTTTCTTCAGCCTCTATTTGAACTTGCACATGAGAAATTGTTGGTCTGACACAGAATTCGTCCTTGGCCTAGTTTTTACCACCAATATTGAGCTTCTCCAATGATTCCTTCCACAGAAGTAGTCAGTCTGACTCCTATGGAGTCCATCAGGTGAGATCCCTGTGTAAAGTCATCTTTGTGTTTTTTAGAAAAGGTATTTGTAATAAATAACTCATTGAAAATACTAACATTATTTTTCTATTTCCAGCTTCATTTCTGTCACCAAGTCCATAATTTCTTTCTACAATTCTTTATTCATTATTTCCAACTTTTGCATTTCACCAGTTATTATTAGCACACCTTGATTGCATGCTTGGTCAATTTTGGACAGCAAGATTTGGTAAGAATTTTCAATTTCTTCTCTTTAGGGTCTAGATGTAAAAGCATATGTTTGAATAATAGTCGTATTAATAGATTTTATTTGTATGTGTATGAGTAATATCCTATCACTCACAACAATGTATTTCAGGATAGAACTTAAAATTGACTTTTAAACTATGAAAGCAACACCATTCTTCTTCATTTATCATTCCCAGCATAGTATACCATGTGATTATGTGATTTTTAAAGTGGCCAAAGCTAGTCCATTTCATCTCACTAATTCCTAGAATGTTTGTGTTCATGCATTCCATTTTTCACAATTTCTAATTTCCAACATGCAAACTATGTACATTCCTTGTTCCACTTATTAAAGCGTGTTTGCTTTTATTTTCCTCATTTTGACTGACTTCCAGTCTGAATTCTATCTCTAATATTCTGACTATCCATGTTCCTCTACTCTTCATATGGTTTTCAGAGGTCTATTGTTTAAGAAATGAAAGACTAATCCTTATTCTTAGTCTATCTTATCTAGGAGCTCTACTAAAAACTGTCCACCATGGGTAACCCTTGTGGCATTTGACAAACTGGTGGCATAGCTTTCAGTATCACAGAAATCCACAAGTTATCTCAGTACAACATCTGATAGACAAGTTCTGTACCACGTAGGATGATATTCTCCCCAGACTCAAAACACTGACAATTTAGTTTGTACTTTTGTAAGGATGACAGAAGATACTTTTGAGTGGTAGTCTTGGCAAAGAATAATGAATGGACTGCCAAAAGAATAAACAAGCACATCTTGGTAAAAGTGCAGGCAGAGTGCTACTTGGTGGCAAGGATGAAAAAGCTTTGTCTCTCTTACTTTGGGCATGTTTTTAGGGGAGAGGCTATCACTTAGAAAATTATATCATGCTTGGAAGGGTGGTGGGTCAGTGAAAGAAAGGCAAACCTCCACAGAGATGGATTGACAAAGTGACTGCAGCAATGGGCTCAAGTGTATCAGAGATAGAGAGGTTGATTGTACTGGATAGGATAGGATTCAGATCTGTTATTCTAGGGTCGCTATGAGTCATACTTGACTCAACAGCATTTAATAACAACAGCATATGGTTGAGTAACGTGATTATTTATAAATAATATATTAGTTTGAACTACTAATTCCTTTGTCTGAAGGAATAGAATACTTGGTCTTACAATGAACTTAAGAATGGTTTCTGAAATTAAACAGGGAACATATGATAGTATACTAAACTAAAATGAAAAGTTTAGAATTTTTAGTTATACCAAAAATAAGTAAACTTTACTCCACTCATTCGCATTAGAAAATTGTAAGCATTGCATTACAGGTAATATCATTTGGGAATCCATAATGAATAAAGGTGGACTTTTACTTTTTCACCCTAAGAAAAGTGTCAGTAATAGAAATCTTGCCCCAGATCATGAATTTTTCATCATCGCCAGGTGGCTATTCAGCCAAACCCTCTAAATTTATGAGCTCCAACTGCAGCCCAACAAGGTTAAATGGAAATGATGCTTTACAGTATTTCACTAAGCCATCCCATGAATGCACACATGCCACTTTCTTTAATTTCTTTTTCATGCATAATTATTCATCCATATAGTAAAAACAGATCTGAAAACACATGAAAATACAAATTTAATTATCATTTACAAGAGGTGAAACCCTCTTCTGATTTTGTTTTGCATTTTTACATACTTAGTATGTTTTATGCTTTTAAACGCTATATGATTCAGAGTGCAATACAAAGTATATCTTCCCAATCTTTATGGCAGTATCGCATACACATGTGTTTATGTATAAACAAACAAACTAATGTAATTTCCATATGTATTCTTCAACTTCTGTAAATATAATAGATAAAAATTATGTACATTATGTATAACAGTGATAAACTTCTAGTCAAAATGGTTATATTTAGTGTATAATTTTAGTTAGTAACTTATATAGTAATTTATCCAAGGTGGTATTATTAGGACTCAAAATGAGATAAACTCATTACTTGATGGTTTTCTTTATTGAGATTTTAATGCAAGTTTATAGAAAACTTTAACTTCCATTAATTCATTTTTAATATTATTGCTGTTGTTAGGTGTTGTCAAGTACAACTCAGAGTTACCCTATGAACAACAGATCTCAACCCTGTCCTATTCTGTACCATCCTCATCATCTTTGACACATTTGAGCTCATTGTTGCTGTCGCTTTGTACAGTTATCTTGTCAGGGTCTTCCTCATTTTAGCTATCTTTCCAAGCATGTTGTCCCTTTTCAAAGACTAGTCTCTCCTTGCAACATGTCCAAAGTATGAGAAATAAAGCTTCATCTTTGCCTCCGTGGAACACTTTCTCCAAGATAATTCTGTTGGATTTTTTTTTCAATCCAAAGGATATTCAGTACTCTTATCCAACACACAACTCAAAGGCATCAGTTCTTCTGTCATCCTTATTCATTCTAAAGCTCTCAGGGGTGGGGCAGAAAATTAAAAAGACTATGACTTAAATCAGGCACATCTTAGTCTTCAAACAACATCATTGTTTTTCAGTATTTCAAACAGATCCCTGACAGCTGACTTACCCAGTGTAATACTTCTCCTGATTTTCTAAATGCTTATACTAAGGGTATTGATTGTTGATCCAATCAAGATTAAATAATTAACAATTTAATTTCTTCCTCCCTCTATCATGACGTTGACTGTTTGCCTGTGGAGAAGGCCTTTATTTTCTTGATGTTGAGATGTAATCCATATTGAAGTTTGTAGTAGGTGATCTTCTGCATTAACTGTTTCAAGGCTTCTTCACTTTCAGCAAAAAGCTTGTATCATCTGAATAATACAGGTTTTTGATGAGCCTTATTTAGAGAGTGATGCCACATTCCTCATGATAGAGTCTAGCTTCATGAATTATTTGCTCAGTACAGATTAAATAGGGATGGAGAAAGGACACCCTTTCCCCCTGAAGTAAACTGTTCAATGTTCCCTTGTTCCTTGCAGACAACACCTTGACCTTGGTATAAATGTCACAGGAACACAATTAAGTGTTCTGGGATTCCCCCTAAAATACTACACTAAATTTCACTTTCATATCTACTATTTTAATGGTTTGGAATATTATTTGTCTTTTCAAGAATTTCTTCATTTAATTGTTAATAATCCAACTAATTCATTAATTAAGAATAGTAGAGTTAACCTTTAGGTTAAGTTTATGTATTAAATACACTTCGTATATCTTGAAACATCATTTCTTATAAAAATTTTACTCCATCATAATAATTACACTAATTATAGTTGAAGCCGATTGAAGCACACTGTAAGTCACTAGAGGGCAGCAAAGATCAGAGAAAAGACAAGGATTCAAATGCTGATTCCCTAGGAAGAAAAAAAAGAAAGAATGTTCTAGAAACATTAAAGTGCCAATATTTCACCAAACACTTCTGTGGACCTCAGAGTTTTGGCTCAGCCATCAGCCTGATGCAAAGGGCTTCAGTAGTTTATTATTTGCCACTTTAATCCAGTTATCATTGAACAATGAGTATTCTAAGACATTCTCAAAAAGTGGTAATTTTTGTTGTATGGTAGCTCTCCCAAAGACTGCGTTGGTTACAACAAAAATAGTTATGAAATAAGTTAGACAGAATAATCTGTGGGGTTTCTGCTTCTAAGGATTAGATATTTGATTAGGTTTTTGTCCATCTAAAGTAGTGAGATTGAAATACAGTCTCTTTGTTTAAAATAGGCCTATTTTCTGAGTCTACAAAAGACATACATATGTTTATGAAGGCAAAAATAATCACAAAATATATTAATTCAATGTTAATTTCTGCTAATGGAAATTCTTTTTATGTTATTTTTAGTAAATTAATAGAAAAACCCAGTGGTCATATATTTTGCCTCTTTAATTTCTCAACTGGTTTTATATACATAGCACTAGCTATGCATACATATTTACAAGTGAAAGTGTACAAGAAATTGGGTTCTCATTTGATAATTTCTGTACAAACTGTTCAGTGACATTAGTTACATTTATCACATCATTCTCACATTCTGTTTGCTTCATGTCCCATACTCTAGCTTCCCTGTCCCCATGTTTTTATCTTTGCTTCTGAGTAATTATGACTTTTTTGTCTTTAACTAACGTGGTTTTGGGTAAAGCACTGATCTTCTGCATACTGTATTTCTGAGCCACTTTGCTATTTTGCTAAAAGCTGATCGCAGCGGAGAGGCTCTGTTGTAGGTTCAGTCTCTAAGGTCAACAGCCTCAGGGAGCTCTCTGTTCTTCACTGTTCCAGTTTGTGTGGCCCCTTTTTTTTTAAATTTTTCCATCAAGAATTTTCGTTCTGCTCCATGTTTTCCCCCCATTCTATCCAGGACTATCTACTGTGATTCTGGTTACAATGGTCAGTGGTGGCAGCCAGGAACCATCTAGTGCTTTGGGTCACAGGTCATAAGGCCCAGAAGACTTCTCTCATCTTTGAACTGGTTATCTTCTCCTTCTGGCCTCGTGAGCAGACTCATAGCTAGGTCACAGATGGCTGCTTGCAAGCTTTGAAGACCTAAGATGGTTCTCACTGCATCAGGATGTAGATTAAGATTTCTATGAACTGTTATGCCAACTGGCTGAGTTGTTCCATAAGACTGTGAGTCTAGGGTCACTTTTGTCTCACTATTTGACAAATAACTACAGGAGCCCAACCTGTAGAAATAACATGTTAGTGGAATTTTAAGTCTGTCTTCTTTTTGCCTCTCTGAAGACATTTTTCAAAAGTAAGATTAAAGAGAGCAAATATATGACAAGAAAATGACCAATTGATGATAACCTTTAATTTATTTTTTAAAATAAAAATGTTTCTGTGCCTATCTATATATCCCTAGGGCTGTATTTCTGTCTTTAAAAATAGACAGTGAGTCGCTAAAGGATTCCTGAAGTCACAAATCTGTCCCTTTAAACAATATAATATTATGTTGTTGTTGTTGTTATGTGCTGTTGAGTCATTTCCGACTCATAGCAACCCTATGCACAATAGCCCTAAACCCTGCTCTATCCTGCGCCAACCGCACCGCCTCTGACACACCCATCCCGATTACCCCAGTCACTG